>NC_056741.1:247897084-248022084 GCF_019279795.1 Protopterus annectens | reverse complement strand
CTACAATTGGGGATTACCATAAACTTAGAAAAATCTATGTTGTCGCCATCGCAACAGACCGTTTTTATAGGAGCAGCACTAAATACAGTCACAATGCCTTAAGCTTTCCTCCAGAAAGAGTTGTCTTTTAAGAAAACAAATCTAAGACCTGCTTCCAAAGACAAAAGCCTCAGTCTCAATGGTCCTCAAATTGCTAGGAACAGTGGCGGCATCAATCATTGCCATTCCTCTGGGTTGGAGTGGTCCTTTCAGGAACTTCAATGTCTCACCAAATCATAATAACGAATACATGCAAGAAGGATCTTCAGTGGTGGCTGACATCCCAAGTAACTCTAGGCCATCCATTTCTTCTACCCACTCCTATAGCCACTGTGACCACTGGCGCTTCCTTGGTAGGTTGTGGGGGGGGGCATTATCAGGGAAGAACAGCCCAAGACGCATGGAAGAAGCACAAGGCTCATCTGCATATCAATGTCCTGGAGATAAGAGTGGAACTCCGAGCATTCCAGTCCTTTCAAGACTTTCTCCCTCTGTGAACAATTGCACTTCAGACTGACAATATGTCAGTGGGTCTGGTACATCATTAACAAGGAGGAACCAAATCTTATCCCCTGTGTCGAGGCCCTGTGAGAGTATGGCAGTGGGCAACTTCCAGCGCTTTCTGATAACGCACATCTCAGGAAAATCTAGTGTGATAGCAGACAAGCTAAGCAGGGCAATTCTTTTGCCTCACGAGTGGTCCCCTAAACGAGCATCAGAAAGGATTTTTCACAGAGGGGGGCCAGCCTTGCTGCGATCTCTTTGCAACCCCAACAAACACAAAATGCAGTAGCTGCTTCGCCCTAATCCCCTGCCGGGGGATGCCCCAAGGGATGCACTGGTGCATAATTGGCCCCTTGGTCTCCTTTTATGCCTTACCTTTCCCTCTAATACCCCAAGTATTACAGAAAGCAAAGACTGTGGGAAGGAGCATAATCTTAATAGCCCCTTACTGGCCTCTTCACATTTGGTTTCCTTTCCTTCATCTTCATCTATTGGAAGAACCTTGGATCTTGGACCTGGTTCTGGATCTTCTGACCTATTCGTCTGGGGCTCTTCATCCTTCTCTTCACTCCCTCAAACTGACAACTTGGCTGCTCCAATTCCAAACATAGCCAGGATTTACAGCCTCTCAGCCGAGGCTCAACATATTTTAGACATCCTCTCATAAATCATCTACCAGAAAGTTATATTTTAGCAAGTGGAAGAGATTTTTTAAATGGGCATCTCAGAATTATATTGATGCATACCTAGCTTCAATTTCATCCATTCTGGAGTTTGACTAAACTTTTCAATGAAGGGGCCACTGCAGCTGCCAGAGTTCAATTAGCAGCAATCTCAAACTTTCATCTTGGTGTCCAAGGTTCTAATGTCATGTCGCATCGACTCTCAAAAGCCTTTCTCAAGGGTACTATTCATTTGAGACTACCCGTCAAAACTCCAGCCACGCCATGGGATCTAAATTTTGTTCTTTTCCAAATTATATTACCTCCTTTCGAACCAACCTCATTGTGTGACTTGAAATCTCTCTCGTAGAAGATAATATTTTTACTAGCCATCACTTATGCTCGGAGGATTTCTGAGTTACAGACCTTGACCATCGAACCTCCTTATCTGATTTTCCTTAATGACAGAGTTACGCTGAGAACTAATCCATCATTTTTACCCAAAGTTTGTTCATAGACAAATCTCAACCAGTCTATTAAATTGCCTGTTTTCCCTAAATACAGAAATAAGATTGAACACATGCTGCACAAACTTGATGTTCATAGGCAACTCAGATTTTATTTGGACAGGACCAAACAATTCAGAAAAATAAAACAGCTCTGTCTCCTTTGCGGAATCAAAAAAAAAAAAGTGCTCCCAGTGACAAGTCACCTTGTCAAGATAGTTATCAGATTGTATTTCTTTCACTTACAGTTCAGTGAATGCTCCATTACGACAAAAAATAAAGGCCTACTCTACTAGAGCTGTGTCTACCTCATCAGCCTTCTCTGCTAATTTACCATTAGATACTATTTGTGCAGCAACTACCTGGTCAAGGCTTCATACCTTCATCACTCATTACAAAGTAGACAAGGCCTCCAGGGGCAGGGCTTCTTTTGGTTCTGCTGTTCTGAAGAACATTTTCCCATGAGCCACCTGAGAAAGATGGTGCTTGAGACGCTACCCATCAGTAAGAGTGAACGGCGAGGTAGAACAGCTTCACGTAAAGGAGTTATGTACTCCTTGTAATGTTCCATGCGAGTTCATTTCTCCTTCATTCTTGCGTCCTCCCCTCCAACCCTCCATCCAGTCTACGTAAGGTCCAAGACTTTTATTTATGGTGTATTGTCCCTTATCTAGTTCTTAGGGTGGCATATTAATTGTCATAGGTAGCCAGTTGGCAGGAAACTAGATCCGAGGGAAGATTAAGGTGCATCATGGGATAGGGAGTTGGCCTCGAGCTGGTTGAAGAAATCGAGCTTTTGCAGTTGGTTGAGTCGGAGCTGAGGATCGGTTCCGAACCCATGAGTAAGAAGGCAAGATAAACAACTCACATGAAACATAATGGTGAGTACATGACTTCTTTTTTTTGAGTGCGGCAAAAGGAAATCTATCCTTTTTCAGCACTGGTTCCTAAAGTTCTTGAATTCTTTGCTGCAGTTTTCAATGACCATGCTAGTTCCTGTACTGTTAAAAGTACACACAATTAGATGCCATTTCCCATTTTTCATACAGGAATAAATAATTCATCTTTGGCCTCTTCCAGACTTTGGCAAGCCTTTCCAAGGGGAACTTTTCTTAAACCCCTCATTAAAAGATCCCCCTTCGTAGGATTTAAATATTTTTTTCACAATCATTAACGGTCTGTTTTGAACCATCAGCAAAGTGTGCACTAAAATTTTTGACTTGGAAAACTATCTTTAGTGGCCATTATCTCTGCTAGAAGAGTTTCAGAACTACAGGCCCTGTCTTCCAGGACTCCTTATTTGATTTTTCGTAGGGATAAAGTTTTGAAATGATTTATTGTGGTCTCATTTTTTTTATTTCGCAAAAACCTGGCATTTTAACAGGGGTGTGTACATGTTTTATATCCACTGTATGCTACACATTTTGGATGTTTCAGACAGTTGTGGTTTTATCTACATAGAACTAAAAGTTTGAGGAAATCAGACCAATTGTTTGTCTTCGTTTTGGTGTCAAAATTAGGCAAACCAGTTTAACTTTAGCCAGATGGTTAACTTACTGTATTACTTTTGTTTATAATAAATGTTTGTCTTTGCCAAAACCACCAGAAGCATATTACACCAGCTCTGTGGCAACTTCAACATTTTTATCCAGATCTTCATTGACTGATTTGTGCAGCTCCAACTTGGGCTAATCTATTGCGCATTGCAAATTGGATCTGGTCTCTAGGGAAAGAGCCACCTTTGGCTCAGTGGTGCTCCTGAATATCTTTCCTTAGTCCTCCTGGGATTTAGCTGGGGACTGTTTCCCATTTGTTGAGGAATAAAGAAAATAACATCAGATACAGTTATGTACTCACCATAATATTCTATCTGTGTTCATTTCTGTTCTTCCTCAATGGCCTTCCCACCAAACCCCTATCATTTTGACTTCTGAATGGATTGAAAGTTGTTGAAGGAACCAATGTTCCTTTAATTTAGCTCCAGATGTTAATCTTTTTTTGTCATACAGCGTTGAAGGGTAGCAAACAAGATCTGAGGATGTTGTGGGGACTGGTTGGTAAGGGAGGAGCTTGTGAGTTTCACACACTGGAAAAAGCATCGGATTTGGATCCGAGAGTCTGATCTAAACCCATTTGTTGAGGCAAAATGAAAATGGGCAACACAGATGGAATATTATGGTGAGTACATAACTTCTACCTTTTTTTTTTCTGTATTGCCTTTTGGCCTGTCCACTGCACCACAAGTGTTCACCACATGCCTTGTTCCGTAAGTGGCCCACAGTCAGACTATGGATATATTTTCATACCTGGATGACCTGATTTTGTGCTGATTCTGCATCCAGGTGTTTGGATTGCTAGAGAGGTTCTTGAGCTTACTGTCCAATCTAGGGTTCCTTTTTGGGGTGCTTGATAATCTCCAGGAAGAGAATGGCCTTTCTGCCGAAGACTAGGCCCTGTTGTACCAGACAGTGTTTCTGGAAATCTCCAAGAAGAATGTGGCCTTGGCGAGAGAATTCCTAAATTCTTGGACTGATGGCCCCCATGATTCTCATGATGCCACTGGCCTGTCTTCACATGAGAAAAATGCAGTGGTTTGTTCAAAATTGTTGGACCATGCACTTTCATTCCCTGGAATCTCAGTTGCTGGTGCTGCCCTGCATCAGGCGAGAGTTAGTGGTGGAAAGAACAGTGGAGTATCAATCTAGGTCTTGTTTCTCCCCTCTGGTGCCAGTACAGTCTGTCCAGACAGATTTGTCAGACTTGACCTGTGAGCTGAGTTATTTGGAATGCAAGTTCAAGCCACTTGGGGGTCCAAGGATGCACAGAAGCACATCAGTATAATGGAGATGTTGGCAGTGATGCCTTGAAAGACATTCACCTTTGGACTCCGGGTCCTGTTCTGGTGCTTAGTACCTCAGTAATGTGGTATGTCAACAAACAGGGGGGTGTGAGATCTTACGTGGGTGATGCTTACTTCGGAGCAGGCTTCCCAGTATTCTCTAAATCTTTAGGCATCACACACATTGTCAGAGACTAACACTGTGGCAGACAGACTAAGCAGATCCTGGGCACACCTGCATGAGTGGAAGCTCAGGGCAGGTCTAGGATCTAATCCAGATGTTGAACACCTCAAATTGGTGCGTTTGCCTCCTTTCAAAGCAGTTTGAGAAATTTTGTTCCAGACATCTTGCAGTCATAGTTGGAAGACTGACACGTTCCTGTTCCCTCGGATAGGCATGTTCCTTATGTTTCCATCCTTTCCACTGATTCACAAGGTACTTTTGAAAGTTCACAGAGAAATGCCGAGGATCATTGTGGTGGCAACCAATTGGTCCAGGCAGTCTTGTTTCTCTCTGTTCATGGTATTGGCCGAGGGCAGTTACCACAGACTTCACGCACTGGATTTGCTTTTAGTCTCACAGACTTCACGCACTGGATTTGCTTTTAGTCTCATGGTGACAGGTGTAGCTTGATTTTGGAAACTTCAGTTGACATCCTGGATGATTCACTCTCGACTCCGTTTAGGCATGTATTTCATGGGAATGTGCAGCAGGTGTTGAGGCCAGATAAACCTGTTACTAGAAATGATTGCTTACAAGTGGACAAGTTTTTTTTTTTTAAGTGATACCTTAATTGAAACATGGGTCTTGAAATATTTGTATGTACGAGGTACTTCAGGATGCCTTATTGTATGTGCTCGTTAAGGTGCATTTAGTGGCCATCTCTGCCAATGGGTCCTTCTCTTTTTAGTAAAACACTTCACAAAAGGAGTATTATATACAATAACCCCTCACAAGCAAATTCCTCCTTCATGGGACCTAAATTGTGTTGAGAGCGGCATAAGCTGCTGGTTCAAAAGGCGGTAGGGTCATTTCAAGTTCTGAACATGGAAAACTGTTTTGCTTATTGCACTGACATCTGCAAGGTGAGTATCTGAGCAGCAAACTCTCATGATGGGACAGACTTACTTGATTTTCCACAGGGATAGGTTTTTTATTCACTAATCCATCTATCATGCCAAAAGTGGTCTCCGAATTCAGTCCGTTAATCACCCTGTATTCCACCAGGGCCTTTTCCTCTTCAGTGGCATATTGGAAACAAGTGGATTCTCTAAGTATCTTTAGAGGCAGAAACTTCTAGATCCAGAGCAGGCTTTGCAAGGGCCATTCTCCAGAGACTATTTGAACCCTTATCCTTCCTCCTAGGTTGGGTAAACTTTTGGAAGTTACCAATATGCCAGTAAGGCAGTGTGTGTGTTGAGCATGGCATAGTTGCACAAGTTCCACTTGCCTGTAGCAGTAGATGCTCATACAACACACTGGCTTACCTGGAAGTACCATCCCATATCTCCATTTTGGTGGGTGTATATAGTTGGTGGTTGTGTTTTGGTTCAGTAACCTTTTTTTGTTGTGTGTTGCAGTTGAATGCTACGTGTCCACAAAGCTTGTTTCTATCTTCTGTTCCTGTTGGACCCAAGAAAACTAAAAGGGTCCTATTTTTGAGTATGAAGTGCACATATCTGGACAGAGGCACAACAAACTAATGGGCACAGTATTTTTTCATATAAGGGGTGGCGTAAGCCACAATAATTTGGGCTAGGCTTATAAATGCCTTAGGGCAGATAGCCTAGTATAAACCTATGAACCTAAGTAAGGCAAATGTGTTCTACGAACTTCTGCTAGTACAGGTAAATGGAATATGTGCAATTGTCCTTTACGTGGTAAATGTTTCATAATGCTTGCCTGAGTTTACAGTTCACCCATTCACAAGTGCAGTTTGTCTTGTAAAACAGTTTATTATAATTTCCACAGGTTTTGTCTTAATTGGAGATTACCATTTGCTTTTTGATGCATGTAGTTGGCTAGATGAAATGACAGCTGACAGTACTACAAGGAAAGCGATTTGTGGCTAACCTTGCATGGTTAACAGACCAGAACAAGTAGCTGTAATGTGACTAGAATGGCACATCTCATCCAGAAAAACATGGCAGAATTTGGCCCTTTGGATTATTTTTCTCTAAGCATATTATAAAATGAGGTCTGTTCAACCAGTAGTACTGTTGCAGTATTTTAATGCGAAAAAATTGAGTGGGGACTAGAAAATGTTGGTGTAAGAGTGCCAGTTTTTACTTTTGCTGTGCAGTATGTCATTCCTTGGAAAGAACTGCTGACACCAGCACAAGTATGTTTGTATTTCAGTTAAAACTGCTTTCTCTTTTCAGAAAAATCTCAAGAATTTAAAGGGCCTGGAGTTGTTTAACTGTGAAGTTGCAAACCTTTCAGAATACAGGGAGAGCATATTTGATCTACTTCCTCAAATCACATATCTAGATGGCTTTGATCAAGAAGACAATGAGATGCCAGATTCAGAACCAGATGAAGATGAGGATGATGATGAAGGTGTTTTGATTTTGTTTTGGTGACATGAGTTTGCAATTTATTGACATCTTTGTTTATCGTTTATAATGAGTGTTGAAATCTTGCTTTGCAGAAGAGGAGGAAGATGAAGATGCAGACCCATCTGGAGAATATGAAGAGGAGGGGTCAGAGGTAGGGGAAGAGGAGGAGGAGGAAGTCGGCCTGTCCTATCTCATGAAGGACGATATTCAGGTCAGCTGTAATCAACAGTATTGGTGCCCTGCAAGCTAAAAATCTGTTCTGAAACTTTGCAGAGGCTGACAATCAAGTTTTGATGCAGCTAACTAAATGACAACACTGGGAGTATTCTGTACACGCCGTTTTAAAGGCAGTGCAAATCCAGTCGTTATAGTAACTGCTTGTACATCTGAGGCATTCTTCTCACTGGCTTTGACAGTAAAATCAGTAACATTGATCACTTTTGGCTAAAAAGTGCTGCTTTAAAGGAGTAGAAGTCAGAAACTGAGGTGCTGAAGTGCTTATGGAGTGAAAGAAGTTGATCAAAAGCATTTTGAAATGGCATAATTTCTGGTTTAAAGAAATGTGTATCTGGATGATGTTAAGTTGTCAATCTCGCCTTCATTCTTGCTTGATGGGTTCGGAGCCGATCCCTCGGCTCCGACTCGGCACTTGCTAAGCTCGAGAGTCACTTTTACCAGCTCGAGGCAGCCCCATATCCCATGATGCAAGGCGGTAAGTACCCAGATCTCGTTTGCCGCTTCGCTGATGAGGTCCTCCTTTTACCAGCTCCTGGTAAGTGATTTGCTACTTTGCTATTTTAGCCCCCTTTAACAAAAAAACCCTTTATTATTAGTTTTAAGTTAGTTTTAAATATTTTCTGACAGAAAATTCCCTGTCTATTTTTATTTTTTTAGTCAAACTTTACCCATCCCACCCACCCCTGTTAGGGTGTGTGTGTGTGTTTCTAGTTATACCTTTTTGGTATATTTAATTTAAATTCTTTGACTGGTGTGTGTGTGTGTTGTGTTGCACCATGTCAAAAGAAAGGGTCTCAGGCTTTAAGAAGTGTGACTCGTGCTGTCAGAAGATGTCTCTGACAGACGGTCACACTTCTTGCCTGTATTGCCTGGGGCCTCTTCACCTGCAGGACTCCTGTGCTATTTGTCATTCTTTCAGCCAGAGAGTCCTGCAGGAAAGAAGAAACAAATTAATACTTAGGGGCCTTCTTAAGCCGGAGGGCTCTCCGGCTAAGTCGGCTCCATCCAAGACTGCCAAGTCTTCCAAGGCCCAGGCTTCTGTGTCAAAGCCTGCGGCCTCGGCTCCGACTCGTTCTGAGTCGAGATCGGCTCCGGCTGGAGCCGATTCTGGCTTAACTAAGCCTTCGGCACCGATGGCTATCGGTGCCGAATCTGCATCGACCGCCGGTGTCGGCTCCGATCGGTTCCGACCACCATGTGGCTCAGGCATCGGTGTCGGCTCCGATCGGCTCTGACACAGTTACTTTTGTGGCTGTATCGGCTCCGGCTGGAGCCGATGCATCGAGGTTACCTGTCGGCTCCGATAAGTTGTCGGCTCCGACAGGTTCAATAGTTTCATCGGTTCCGATGGCTCCTTCGAGGAAGAGGTCTAGGTCTCCTTCCTTGGAGCCGATACTTTCAGCTCCGGCTTCACCTCTCCTCTCGGAACGGAGCCATCGGAGCCGATCTTCAAGGTCATCCAGGCTTTCTGACCATGACTTAGAGAGAGTGGTCAGTAGATTACTTAAGTCACAGGCACTGGCCCAAATGTTACATAGTCCGTCTCAACAGATGACTATTGGTCCACACCCTGTTGCAGTTCCTCCTTCAACTCTACCCCAGAGCTTGGAGTTGGAGTCTTCGGGAATGGTTACTGCTACGGCTGAGGGACGGATACCCCCTTCTGTTCCTTCAGCCTCTACTCTTATCTCCTCTTCGAGACCTTCCTTAGAGGGATTCGGTGGCCGGGCTTCCATGGTCTCCTCCGAGGGGTGAGTGGCATCGGACCCTTGTCGAACCCGCTCTTCCCCTTGGAGCCTCGGCCTTGGTGAGCTCGGCTCCGACATCTGCCTCGGAGACTTCCCTTCGGTGGTCCCTGGGTTCCTAGCTCTTGAACGGGTTCTCTCGGACCTGCCTGGGAGGGGAGCATTCGAGGTGATGAAGTGTGCTGGCCACTGGTATCAGCCAGCAGTCTGTTCCCTTAGCTCCTCCCTCTATAGTGCCTGTTGACATCTCTGCCACTTCTCTTGCTACAGGACCCAGAGATCCTCCGCCTCAGGTTTCCCCATTGGGAATTTCCCCTCTTCCGAGGATTCTCCTGATGTTTGGGAGATTCTCCTAGGAAGAGGACTTGTAGAGGAAACATGTAGACTCCGACGAGTCTATCACTTCAGATACTGACTTTGATGAGTCAGAGGGATCCCCAAGATCCCCCTCTGAGGATGTCTCCTTCTCAGACATCCTAGAACTCCTTAGACAGAGGGAAACTGGCCCACCAATAATCCCTCTGAGGATGAGTCAGTATACCTAGAGGCGTTTGGATCTCGGCCCTCCACCTCCTGGGTGTCTCCGCCTTTCGACCCCCTTATGCAGGTGATTGCCCGAGGCGTGGGCTGCTCCTGACTCTGTAGAGCCAGTCCCTAGGAGGCCTTCAAAATTTATCACTGCCCGTGTGACAAGCAATTCCTCACTAAGGGTGTCCCGCTGATGCCATGGTGGTGGCTGCTGCCACCAAGAAGGAACTTGCAGATCCTTCCGTGCCGTCCATCCTCCTAATAAGGACTCTAGGACCATGGATAGTGCAGTGGCGGATGTTTTCCTCAGCGACCTTTGCCATGCGTTCGCTGAATTACCTATGCCACTTCACCAGACTCCAAAGGGATATCCTTAAGGAGCTAGGTGATGTTGTTCAGGATCCTACAGCTGCAGGAGCTCAGGAAAAAATTGCTTCAGCTAGGAACCCTTAATTCCATTGCAAACTCCTCCATGCGGCTAATATCATATGCTGCTGATGGAGCGAGTATGGCCGCAGGTACAGGTGTGGCTCTTAGACGCCAAGCCTGGATGCGGCTATGTGACTTTGCAGATCCCTTTAAGGCGTCCTTCACAAATTCTCCCTTTGATGGGTCAGCTTTGTTTGGCCCTCAAGTGAAGGAAACTTTGACCAGGTGTGAGCAGGACGGCAAGACTCTTTCTGCCGTAGGAGTCCGTTTTTCCACCCCTTCTAGACCTTACCCCAAAGGACAGAAAGGTGGCAAAATGTGGATGTTCTTCGTCTTCCCTTGCTGCAGTCCTGACTATTGGGTATAGTCCGCGTCCCAGTCGGCCCGAATACCAGAGTATAAGGCTGACGTCGGTCATGGCGCCTTAGACTGACGTCAGTACGTCAGGGTACTAATGCGCATGACCGTCTTCATTGACTCAGTCTTTTTTGCAGCATGGCCCGATGCAGAAGCAATTTTGCGAGTGCAGGCTGGCGTTCTGAGATTTTGCGCAACCGGAGTTTCAGACCGAAACAGAGTTGGCTAAGTAACCCCGTTGGGGAGCATTTTGGTTTTTTCTTGCCTCAGTATTTAACCGGATGTCAGAAAAAGTGAATAACTGTATTTCTTGTGGGAAGCAGATACCGCATAGGGATTATCATACATTGTGTATACCTTGTTTAGGGCCTGAGCACCCCGTTGTTGGTTGCCGCTCTTGTGCTAGATTTAACAAGCGCACTATTAAGAGGAGGCTTGATTGTGCTAGGTTAGTGTTTGGGAAGCGTTGCAATTATAATATGCCGTCGGATGCTCGGACGAGCGCTTCATCCAAGAAGCGCAAGGACAAAACAGTGAAGCCTAGGGGTGAGGAACCGGCAGTCCCGGACGTCGGTTCTTTAGAAGGCTCAGGGGAGCCAGAGGTTTTGCCAGGAGTCTCTATGGAGTCTCAGGCAGATACTTTACTGTTACAGGATGTGCCTCTCAGGAGGTAGGCCAGGCTGAGGGGCTTCTCAGGTAACTGTTCTTCCCTCTCTTCCCAAGGTAGTTAGGGCCTCTCCTTCTGTTGCCAAAGCTTCTTTTAGAGGTAGGCCAAGTTCAGCTTCTGTGGGGCTTCTCCTAGCATTTCGGGCTCTGTGCCTAAGAAACATATGCTTAAAATGGCAGAAGATTTGATTACTCTGATTAGAGGTTCTATGCCCCGCCTGATAAGAGGCCTAGGGTGGAACAGGAGTTTGATAGTTTTGAACAGTGTTCACAGGCTTCAGAGTCTTCTGTGGAAGACTTGCAAGAGTTTCCTGCTTATTCTGATTCTGATGTGGATGATTCCACTCCTACAGCTTCTCCTCCTGAGGATTTTTCATTTTCAGAGACTCTTCACTCCATGAGGGAGCACTTTAAATGGGAAGGCCAGGATTACTCTGATTCCAGGAAAAGGCTTAGGGAATTCTTGTTTTACCCCAGCATAGGCCCTTAGCTATTCCTCCTGTGTTGAATGTGGTGGAGGATGTTTTGCAGAGGCTTCCTGAACCCTGACTCCTTGCCTCCTGCTCCTGTTAAGCCTGATAGGTATTATAGGGTGCCCAAGCTCATAAGTATTTGTTTAAGAGTCCCAGGGCGGACCCAGAAACTGTTTCTCAGGGGCCTAAAGGTGTTAAAGCTTCTGTGGTTAAAATCCTGTACCCTCTGATAAAGAGGCAAGGGCTTTGGATAGGTGGGGTAAGAAAGTATACTTCTTCCACTCTAGCCATGAGGCGTTGAATTGTCAGTTTCATATGCTGAAGTATCAGAATTATCTCCTTTCACAATTGAAATCTAAGGTGGATGCTTTGGCGGAAGGTATTGAGTGTAAAGAATTGCTGGATTTGGTTCATGTGTCTGAACAAGTGGGTAAGCATTCTTTGCAGTGTGGTTTTGATGCTGTTCAGGCCTCCTCGAGGGTGGCTGCTACTAGTTCTGTTCTTCGCAGACATGCCTGGTTGAAGGATCAGAATTTAGCTGAGCATGTTAAGACCAGGATTTTGGATGCTCCTTTACAGTCTGATGTGTTGTTTGGACCGCCTGTGGAAGCAGTTTTAAAGAAAATGGAGGACAAAGCTAAGTCTATGCAGACTGTTAAAGATTTTGCAGGTGCAGCCTCCAGTTTAGTAGAAATTGGCCTGCTAAGGGGTGGACATATCCTGCTTATGGTTCCCAGTCTAGGGGTAGGTCTAGGCGTGGTAGGGGCAGGGCTCAAGGTTCGTTTAGGCCTAGATCAGACAGTTCACCTGCTCAGACTTCTGGTGAGGGCAGGGGTCAGTCCTTTCGTAAGCAGAACCAATGACCTGCCTTTTCAGCTGCCAGTGGACTCGTCTGGCAGCTCCTTTGGGAGGAAGATTGTCTCTTTTCAAAGAAAATTGGGATTTAATCACTCAAGACAGATGGGTGCTGGATATCATTCATCACGGTTACAGATTTTATTTCCACACAATGCCCCTTTCGAAGGCATGCCAGATGTTCCTCCTCCACAAAGAATAGAGGCTCACAAGCAAGTTTCTCAGTTACTCCAGATAGGGGCCATTCAGCCAGTCCCTGTATCAGAAAGGGGCTTGGATTTTATTCTCGCCTGTTCCTAGTACCAAAGAAGGGGAACACGTGGAGACCAATTTTGGATTTATCTATCCTCAACACTTATCTGGACATTCCCAAGTTCAAGATGTTGACGTTACAGCAACTGTTACCTCTGCTGGGCAAGGATCACTGGATGGTAACTTTGGATCTCAAGGAAGCCTACCTTCATGTGCCTATAAGGCTAAGTTGCAGAAAGTATCTGCGACTTCGAACTGGAGATTTTCATTATCAGTTCTCTGCATTGCCCTTTGGCTTATCTACTGCGCCCAGAGTATTCACAAAGGTTCTGGCTCCAGTGATAGCTTACTTCAGGCTTCAAGGCATTCAAATCTATCCTTACTTGGACGACTGCCTGATTCTGGCTCAAGAAAAGGAAGACCTTCTACAGCATTTGGAATATGTCATAGCAGTGCTAAGATGCCTAGGGTATTCTGTGAACGAAATAAAGTCCAGTCTAGTACCCTCTCAAGACATGTGCTTTCTGGGTGTGAGACTGAATACAGCAGCCCAGATGGCCTTTTTAACCCCGGACAAACAAAAGAGTCTGTCACTTTACTTCCATCAACTATCTCATCAGTCCGTGCTGACTGCAAGGACAGTCCTTCAAGCATTAGGGTTCATGGCATCTTGTATTCTGGTGCTTCCCAATGCCAAACTGCATATGAGGAAGCTGCAATGGTATCTCAAAATGTATGGACACAGCACTGCCAAGATTTCGACACTGTCATTCATATAATACCTTGCCTTCAAAAGGAATTCTTGTGGTGGGCTCAGGAATGTCACCTAAACAAGGGACTCTCTGTGACCCGGCCAGAGGCGAGTCAGATTTTAACGACAGATGCCTCGGACACTGCTTGGGAGCTCATCTAAATGGAAAGTGGATACAAGACAAGTGGCCTGCCAGACTACAGCATCTACATATCAACATGAAGGAGATGTTAGCAGTCCAGTTTGCATTGATGGCGTTCAAGGAGTTACTTCTTCCAGGGCAGGTGTTGATTCTAACAGACAACACAACTGTCATGTGGTACATCAACAAGCAAGGGGGAACACATTCTTATCCTCTATGCAGGCAAGCAATGATTTTATGGGAGACTGCGTTAAGCCTGCAACTGACTCTTCAGGCAAGGTTTCTGCCAGGAGCACAGAACTCCTAGCAGATGTATTAAGCAGACAAATCATGGATCCCCACAGTGGAAACTGGATCTTCATGTATTTCAGAAATTGACAGTGTCATGGGGAACTCCAGACATAGATCTGTTCGCTTCTCCACTAAACCACCAGCTGCCAAAGTATTGCACAAAGGGGTTTCATCACACAGCTTGGAAAGTGGATGCTCTGTCTTTCAGTTGGAAAAACCTTCATGTCTATGCCTTTCCACCTCTGCCTCTTCTTCCAAAGGTATTATTAAAGGTCAGACAAGACAGGCCAAGGATGATTTTGATAGCTCCAGATTGGCCTCGGCAACACTGGTACCCACTTCTAAGGAGTCTTGTAAAGAAGCCTCCATGGCCTTTACCTCTGATTCCTCATCTGTTATCTCAGAAGGACGGTCATCTGCTCAATGTCAAGCTTCAATCTCTTCATCTTACAGCTTGGCATATTCTGTGTTGAAGCACAGCAGGTCTCAGCTTCCTCAACAAGTTTTAAATGTGATTATGGAAGCTAGAAGGCCTAGTACTAGGAGAGTGTGCAGAAAAATGGAAGAGATTTTTATTTTGGAGTGCAGCAAAGAATTTGGAGATTTCAGAGCCTAATTTGAGTGTGGCTCTTCAATATCTTACTGAATTATTGGACAAAGGTTTGTCCTTCTCTTCCATAAAGATTCATGCTGCAGCAATTTCAGCTCACTATGATTGTGACCCACCTTTGTTTTCGCATCCTTTGTTCAAGCAGTTTCTTAGAGGGGCAAAGAATATAAGACCCCACGTAGAGCTCCTACTCCTGCTTGGGATCTCAATTTTGTGTTGGAAAAACTTACTCTACAACCTTTTGAGCCTGCAGCTACTGCTGAATTGAAATATTTGTCATGGAAGACTGCTTTTCTGTTGGCTATTACTTCTGCAAGAAGGGTGTCTGAGTTGCAGGCCCTTATGGCAGTAGAGCCCTTTTGGTTTTCCATAAGGACAGGGTTTCATTACGCACTAATCCTTCCTTTATGCCTAAGGTGGTTTCTAGTGTGGCTTTAAACCAAACTATTCATTTGCCTCGTTTTTGCAGATCCTCAAAATAAAGGGGAAAAGATTTTGCACACTTTAGATGTACACAGGCAATTGCGTTATTATTTGAGCAGGACTAAAGATTTTAGGCAGTCTCAGCAGTTACTTGTTTCTTTGCTTTGAGTTCACAGGGCAAGCCTGTGTCAAAACAAACTATTTCTAGGTGGATTGGCTTTTGCATTGCATTTTGTTATTCCCATCATGGCAAAGAGGTTCCAGCTGGGATTAGGCCTCATTCCACTAGGGCTACTGCCACTTCAACAGCATTTCTAAGGGGTGGCAACTAAGGATATTCTGGAAGCAGCTACTTGGAGTTCAGTGCATACTTTCTCTAGGCATTATCACCTGCCTATATACTCTAAGACTAGGGCTGGTTTTGCCACAGCTGTTTACAAGGCATGTTGTCAGCTCCTGCTACTTTATAATTTGCCAGCCTCCCTTACCTCTGCTTTGGGATTCTACCCAATAGTCAGGACTGCAGCAAGGAAGGCGAAGAACATAGTACAGTTTTGTACCTACCATAAATGTAGATGTTAGAGGATTCCCTTGCTGCAGTCAATCTCCCTCCTTCCCTCTGTGTTCCAGGGTGGTTGTGTAGGTGAGTTTACATGCTTATATTTTTGTATATATTGCTGTATATATTGTACATGTTTTTGGTGCAGGTTGTTTTGGGACTTGTCTTTTGGGTCTTCTGACATCTGGGGCAAGAAAAGACTGAGGAAATGGCGTCGGTCATGCGCATTAGTACCCTGACGTACTGGCGTCAGTCTAAGGCGCCATGACCGACGTCAGCCTTATACTCTGGTATTCGGGCCGACTGGGACGCGGACTATACCCAATAGTCAGGACTGCAGCAAGGGAATCCTCGAACATCTACATTTATGGTAGGTACAAAACTGTACTTTCACATCCCAAGGAGTCACGCCGGATTCACGTGGTCAGTTTACCCCTAGAGGCAGAGGGGTAACAACAACAGGCGCGCTCTAGAGGCAGAGGGGTCCAAAACCAGGGAAACAGAGAGCCTCTCTCTGACAAGCCCTTTCAGCATCCCTGAGATGTTGCCCGGCTGTCCCTCCTTGGAGGCAGTCGGGGGAAGATTATCACTGTACCCAGAAGCCTGGCTTTCCCTCACTCAAGACAGATGGGTACAGTCGATCATATCCAAGGGTTACATAATTCCTTTCGAGGAAAGTCCTTTCCCCTCAAATTCCCTTCCAGATGTACCACCGGTCTAAGGGAAATTGCAGAGTTAGAAGTCTCAAAACTACTGCAAAAGAGCCATTCAGCCAGTTACAACAGACCATTCAGAGCCGGAATCTACTCAAGGTTCTTTTGGTCCCCAAAAGACGGAGACTGGAGACCAATATTGGATCTCAGCAGACTCAACAAGTCTGTGAGGAAGACAAGATTCCGAATGGTCACTCTTCAGTCAATTCTGCCCTTCTTACAGAAGGACAACTGGATGTGCTCAATAGATCTTCACGATGCGTACTATCAAAATTCACAGACGCTCCAGGAGATTTCTCTGCTTTCGGCTGGGGTCCAGTCATTTCCAGTTCAGAGCCCTGCCCTTTGGTCTCACTACAGCCCCCAGAGTGTTCACCAAATGCATGGCAGTGGTCACTGCTCACCTGAGACGTCAAGGATTCCAGGTGTTTCCGTATCTCGACGACTGGCTCCTGTCAGCCACCACCAGGCATCAGCTTATTCAAGCCAGGGATTACACAATAAATCTTTGTTCTCATTTGGGCATCTCGATCAACTTCGAAAAGTCATCCTTATCGCCCTGCCAGTCTATTACTTTCATAGGCGCAAACTTAAACACTGTTCGGATGTCAGCTACCCTTACAGATCAAAGAGTTTCAGACATTCAGAGTCATGTCAGGATCATTCTAGCCAACAAGAAAGTACAGGCCAGAATGGTTCTAAAGGTATTAGGTCTCATGGCTGCGGCCATTACTCTTCTTCCCCTTGTTCGCTTCTACATGCGCCGCCTTCAGTGGATGCTGTTCACACAGTGGTCGTACCAACAACTTCCAATGTGTCACCAGATTCTGGTGAGACAGACTTGCAAAGATCATCTTGCTTGGTGGATCACATCTCCTCAGGTTCACCAAGGCAGAAACTTTGTACCCCCATCCCCGATAGCCACTGTCACCACGGATGCCTCCCTGATCGGGTGGGGGGGTCATTATCAGGGCAGGATGGTTCATGGGACGTGGCAGCCGTTAGAGTACCATCTGCACATAAATGTCCTGGAGATGAGAGCAGTGCTTTTAACGTTGCAAGCCCTCAACGACTTTCTTCCCGTAGGGACAATTGCAATCCACACAGACAACATGTCTGTAGTTTGGTATATCAACAAACAGGGCGGAACCAAGTCCTACCCCTTGTGTCGAGAAGCGCTCAGACTATGGCAATGGGCGATCTCCTCTCATCGGTTTCTGGTAGCAACGCATATCCCTGGGAAAACCAACATTGTAGCGGACAGATTGAGCAGAACTATTCTCATGCCTCACGAGTGGTCTCTCAAGCAATCTATCGCGGAAGAGATTTCTGGAATGGGGTCGTCCATGTTGCGATCTTTTTGCTACTCCCCAAAACAGCAAATGCCCAGACTTCTTCTGTCTCTTCCCTCTACCAGGCCATCTCCCCAGAGACGCTCTGACCCAGGATTGGCCCCAGGGACTTCTTTATGCCTTCCCTCCATTTCCTCTGATCCCTCAAGTTATCCAGAAAGCTACCATTTTGAGAGCCAAATTGATTCTCATTGCCCCTTACTGGCCTCTACAAGTTTGGTTCCCGTTCCTCCATCGTCACCTTTTGGTGCAGCCGTGGCATCTGGACCCAGTGCCAGATCTTCTGATTCACCAATCCGGTCAGCTGCACCGGTCTATCCCTTCTCTCAACCTCACAGCATGGTTGCTCCACTTCCTTCCTTAGCCAGGCTTCCTTTGATCTCTAACCCAGTTAGAGACATCATAGTAGCTTCTTTAAAATCCTCTACCAGGAGGATTTATACAAGCAAATGGAAACGTTTCTCTTATTGGGCTAAGGCCAAGAATATTGATCCTTTCACTGCCCCTGTTCAGGCAGTCCTGGACTTCTTAGCAGAGATTTTTCATGCAGGCTCCTCTTCTTCCACAGTCAGAGTTCAATTGGCTGCTATCTCCAACTTTCATGTCGGGGTCGCAGATCATAATATTATGTCCCATAGGCTCTGCAGAGCCTTCTTGAAAGGAATTTTCCTACTAAAGCCTCCAATCAGGAATCCTCCTCCTCAGTGGGATCTAAATTTAGTGCTGACATCCTTGATTCTTCCCCTTGAGCCAGCTGTTTCTTGTTCCTGAAATTTCTTTCTTGGAAAACTTTATTCCTAGTGGCTATTACATCGGCCAGGAGGGTGTCTGAACTTCATGCTCTATCGGTTCGACCCCCCTATTTGGTTTTTCACAAAGATAGAGTATCTTTGAGAACTAATCCGACCTTTTTGCCTAAGGTCGCTTCAAAGACCAATTTGAATCAATCCATTGATCTCCTGTATTTTTCCCAAACTATTCAGACAGAGCCGAACAAAAACTACATTATCTTGATGTCCACCGTCAACTCAGATATTATTTGGACAGAACAAAAAAATTTAGAAAATCTGATCAACTTTTTGTTTCCTATGCGGATAATAAGAAAGGCCTTCCTGTTTCTAAAGTGACCTTGTCCAGATGGCTTTCTTCGGTCATCTCTGAAATTTATCTGCTCAGGGGAAAACAGCTGTGCTCAAAACCTAAAGCACATTCAACTAGGAGCTTAGCTACTTCTACAGCCTTTCAAGCTAGACTTCCTTTAGACACTATTTGTGCAGCGGCCACTTGGGCCACTCCTCACACTTTTGTTTCCCATTACAAATTGGACTTGGCCTCCAGGGACAGAGCCAGTTTTGGCTCTACAGTCCTCAAGAGTCTGTTCCATTGAGCCACCCAGGATAGAGGTGCTAGGGACGGTCCCATCAAGCAAGAATGAAGGCGAGATTGACAACTTAACATTAAGAAGTTATGTACCTACCATAACGTTCCATGTTAGTTGTCTTCTCGCCTTCTTTCTTGACCCTCCCTCCTTCCCCCAGGCCTGGACAGACCTTGTTATAAGAAATTATTATGCTGAAGACCATTCAGACCTGGTCCTTCTTCCATCCTATAAGTTTTCTTTCTTCCTTTTGGAAGTGTTTTATGCTTGGTGCTATTGCCCTTTGTCATCAAACGAGATCTGGGTACTTACCGCCTTGCATCATGGGATATGGGGCTGCCTCGAGCTGGTAAAAGTGACTCTCGAGCTTAGCAAGTGCCGAGTCTGAGCCGAGGGATCGGCTCCGAACCCATCAAGCAAGAAAGAAGGCGAGAGAAGACAACTAACATGGAACGTTATGGTAGGTACATAACTTCTTATTTGCGTAGTGGCAGTAGGTACAGTAAAATTTGGACTACATGAAATTTTGAATAAGTGGCTAAAGTGTTTTTAGTAGTACTTAATTGAAAGCTTCAGTCATTCATTAACTTGCCATTGCTGACTTGTTAATGGCGTTGAAGTTTTGTGAAAGTAATGCATCTTCCTGTTGGTATCGCCTCTCAAAGAATGTGAATGACTGCCGGACACTGGTATATTTGTAGCCCCCTTTTTGAATGTAGGTGGGGACAGCATGCTAGCAATCTTTTGAAGGTGTTACTCTTGTAAAATTCACTTTATACACAGTTACAGATTCACAGCAGTATCCTTCATTCTACGTGAGAATGTTATAGGCAGATGTCAACTCATTTGTTTTGCAGAAAGGTGTCTGTTGGTAGATAATGTCCTTCAGTCTCCTTTCATAGGTAGGTACTAGGCTATCTGCCCAAAGGCATTTATAAGCCTAGCCGGAATGTGTTGGCTTTTGCCGCCCCCTTAGATTAGTTCCCTGTGCCTCTGTCCAGCAGAGCCATTGAAGTGATCCCTGGGGTAAACTTTCTCTTTCTCATCCACTCGTCAAGGTTTCTCTTGAAGAAGGTTAGCAAGGGTCTCTGCCTAATGTAGATTGGAATCTTGTCCCAGAGCATGGGACGTCTCTGGGACAGTAATCTATCTCTCCAGCACGTCCTATTTATTGTTGTGGTGAGGTTTAGATCCCTGGAGTGTGTGGCTCGAGGGGATATGGTTTTCTTTAGGTGGAGCATGTCCATCAATTCTAGGTTGGACATGGCCTTGTATGTCAGGCAGAGATCACCTCTGAGTAGGTGGTATGCAACAGAGTACAGCTGAAGTTTCTTCAGTCAAGCTGCATTGGGCATCTGCTTGAGGCCAGTGATCCTCTTGGTGAGGTACTTCTGAGGTCTTTCCAGTTGTTGCAGGTGTCTTGTAAGGTACATCCCAAATGGGGAGTTGTACTCTATGATGGGTCTGATAAGTGATGCGTAGAGGGGCCCAATGACCTCTTTCAATCTGGATGCCAACCCTTTTGTGAGTAGGTGGGCCACATAGAAGGATTTTCTAACCACTTTGGCAATGTGATTATCAAAGGAGAGGTTACTGTCTACATGGGTCCCCAGATCTCTTATTACGTCTTCGTGTTTAGGGGGCGATCACCTGTGTGGTAGTTTGTTGGTACTTTGTTTTTTTCCAAAGGGGATGCCTATGCACTTTTTGGCATTTAGCTTGAGGCCATGGTTTTGACACCAGGTATCTCTCAGTGAAACCCTTTTGGAGGATGTCTGTCAGCCGGAGAGTCAGTTATAGCCCCTAGTCTGCAGTCGTCTGTGTACTTGGTCAGCCATAGTCCTCCTGTGCTTGCCTGTACCTCTGAGAAGTATATGCCGAACAGGAGGTGTCCTAGGACTGAGCCCCAGGGAATGCCACTTGTAACCAGTTTAGTCAGACCTAGCTCCTGCAACTCATACCATGTGGATTCTGTCCGTGAGCCAGTTGGCAACCCATCTCGTGACGTAGGGGTTTATGTTCAGGCTGATGAGCTTGTCCTATAATACCTGAGTGGGGAATGGTGTCGAAGGCCTTTGCGAGGTCTAGGTAGGCTGTGTGGACCACCTTTCCCTCATCTATAGCCTTGGTAACTGTGTCAGTCGTCCACTAGGTTTAGGAGGCATGATCTGCCCTTAAAGCCGAACTGGGTAGGGTCCAGTGTTTGGAGTTTTCCAATGTCTCTGTTAGAGATCCATGATGCGCTCCATAGCTTTGCGGACCAAGCTTAGTCAGGTTTATAGGGCGATAGTTTCTGGGGTCCATTGTGGCCCCACCTTTGTGGAGTGGAATAACTGTTGCTGTGCGCCACTCTGTGTGCACATAGCCTGTGGAGAGGCTGAGTTCAAACAGTGTGTTTAGATGAGGGGTTAGTTCATCTTTGAGCTCATGTAGGACGCAGCCTGGGTCAGAGTCTGGTCCCATTGATGCTGTGTTTTTGGCTTTGGAGAGGGCTGTTTTAGCCAGAGTGTCTGATTTCAGGGGCACTACATTCTTCTGGTATAGTTATGGGCCCTTTTGGGGGTGAAGTTTGCACAGAACCTGTCTGCCAGGATGTTGGCTATATCGGTTGGTTCAGTGTATTTTGTGCCATTCTGCACTAACTATGAGCAGATCTGAGAATTGCCACTTTGATTCTTGGCATAGCTAAAGAATGCCTTGTGGTTATCTTTGGAGTCCATGGCAATTTTTCTTTCAAAGCTAGCCTTAGATGATTTTATGAGGAAACGTAGTTTCTTCCTGATACTTATCAGGGATGTCTTCCCTTCTTAGGATTTTACCCTTTTTTTTTCTGTACTAGTTTGCTCCTTCTATTGTATAGCTTGTTTATGGCAGGGGTCCACTAGACTGGTTTCCTTTTCTTGGAGGAGTGAGTCTTGGTTTTGTTTGGGATAGCACTATCCATGCTTTCTTGTAGGTGCCCGTAGAGTGCATTAGTAAAGGATTTTGCAGCTTGGACAGCGTTATCCTTTAGCATAGGAGCTTTGAAACTTCCCACCTCTGTCTTAAGTAAAGGGAAGTTTGCTTTTGAAAAGTTTTTCATGGTGGTTTCTTTGACCGGGGGTGGTGGCGGAATGTGGATATCCAGAGTGATTCGTTTATGGTCAGATCTAACCAGCAAGGGGTTGACCTCCGTTGTGGAACACCGGTCGCCCATGTTGGTGATGGCCAGGTCAATATGTTGTCACCTCTGGTGGGGGTGTTGAACCAGTTGATCCAGGGCGGTTGAGTTTATAAATTCTAGGAAATGTTGAGCAAGGGAGTTTGTACTTGAATGGTTCTCCCAGTTAATGTTTGGGTAATTGAAATCACCCAATATTAGGGTGTTTGGTAGGATCTTTGTTTCCAGGAATGCGGAGTGGGGGTCCTGGTGCATGGTGGGTGATTTGTAGCAAGCTATAATTTGAATAGCAGTTTTGCCCATTGTTAGTCGCACGTGGATGATCTCCGAAGCATCGTGCTGTGCGACTAACCTGGAGGTGTGGGTATCCTTGATGAATATGGATAGTCCCCCTGCCTTTTGTGTTTCGGTCTGGGTTTTGTGGTCGAAATGTATGGTACGAGTTGTAGCCTGGTAGTGCTTGGGTGCTCTTTGGAGCCTTAAACCAGGTTTCTGTTACTGCACATATATCGATTTTCTCCATTCTGAGGAGTGCCTCGAGTGCATGCATTCTGAGGTGTGCCTCGAGCACGTGCATTCTGAGGTTTTGACTTATGGCAATGAGTAGCATTGCCCTCACTTTTTTGTTACTTGTGCTATTTACGGCGGTGGGTTTTTCTTTTGAGCCTTGCCTAAAAAAGGCACTATGGGGGTGGCAAGAGCCTTGGCCAGTATTCGAAAGCGTAAAGGTGACAGGTGCAAGCCGTCTCTAGCGAAGCAGCATGGCTTGTCGAGTGATTTAACAGAAAAAATACACTGTTTGGAAACTTTCTTTTCTAATTTGGTCTGTATTAATCTGTTGTATTGCATGTACTGGTTTTACTGTGGATTATTGTGGTAACCACCCCTCAAAGATTCCATTATGCCCATGAGAGAGCAAAACTCTGCAGAAGAAGCACTTGATAAAGGATTGTTGCTTGCGATGCCTGTTTTGTTTGGTGATGAAACCATTAATTCTCCTTTTGAGCACTGTGCCAACTTCTAACTATAAAGTACTTTACCATGGTTGTAATCTTCAGATTCCCTGAAGCCCAAGGTCCTTATAGTGCTGTTGCTTTTGGGAGTGTCTTCACACCCCGTAAGATTAGTCAAGATTATTTTGCATCCCTCATTCAGGGCAGTGGCTAGGGTGCTTCGAAGGTGCATTAAGGATAGACTTGATTCTGACTAGCTGGTAATAAATGTGAATCTTTTAAACAAGTCACTTGGGCATTTCATAAAACAGCTTGCAAATGGACACTGGATTTATCACTAGCCCCTTATTGCTCCACTTCAGTAATCAAATTAGCAGTAGACAAAATCTGCCATGAGCAAAGATTGGGGATGTGGGGGCTAGACTACCCTGAACAATGAGTGCAGTGTGTGCCTCCACAAGTGCAAGATTCAATCCCTGCAACTTTTTTGTAGCAGGTCAGCAGGAGTAGCGTGATAACTGGGTATGATTTTGAAGACTCTAGATGTGGCAGCCACCATTTTCAAGGTACTTTTAGCCAGGTTGCATATTAAGATGATTCAGTGGCTCCACAGGAAGTCCCTTAGCCAGCATATAACTCCTGGAGATGGTGCTGCCTGTGTTGCCCTGCATTCAGAAGGAATGGTGGGTGTACCAAGCCCTGAGAAATTTAGGGAAGCCATTCTCCCTAACTGAACTAATTCCATTACTGATCACCACCATTTCAACATATTTTGCCTGGAGCTACATGCCTGGTCATTCTTCAGGGGAGTGGATTCCCATACATAATAGCTGCACATCAACCTGAAAGACGATAGTACTGTACTAGCCCACTAAACTTTAATAGAACAGTAGACTAGGCGTGTTCCGGCTTATCACTGACAACATCATGGTTAAATGGTCGAAAAATCAGTGAAGGGAGAAGGGGGGCCTGATCTGCCCACTGTGCAGTATTGCCAGGTATATAAGCTAGAGTCCCAGTGCAACCTGAAAGTCAGGCCTTTATACATTCCATCTCATTGCAGTGGTACCAGAGACAGCCAGCACAAGCAGAAGACTGTGAATGAAAATAAAATAGGCAAGTATTCTGGCAGCCAGCTACCAAGTGGGGCTGCTAGAGCTAGAACATTTTCATTCTCAGATGAACAGTCATCTTCCAGTTTTACTGCAAAAGGCTCCCCTGCAGAGAAGCATGGTTATAGCATGTCATTTCCTTTTAGTACCAGCATGAACTTCAACATGTCTTCCCTACAACATACCCCATGAGTGGTGTGTATACCCAGGTGTCAACCCAGTATAATCCCCTTAATTCCAATCCGGGCAGCACTGGATTTTGGTTGTGGTGTGGTTAACTAAGCAGCCACCTTGCCTTCTACTGTAAAGGATCAAGCTGCTCTCAGCACCTATGCCTTGACGTATCTAAACATGAAGTTCACTCTGCTCAGATGCTTTTTTGGTGCCTTTTCTCCTAAGAAATGGTGACCATTTTGATGGATGCTAAGAAATCTGATGCAAGGAAGTCCTGTTTGGCAAAATGGAAAGCTTTTTTAAATTTGTAATAGAAAAGTATCCTAAGGTTAGATGTCTTGTTCTGTCCTATTTTTTAGATCTCTGTAGAACAGAGGCTGCCTCACCTTTCAGTTAAGGTTCTTGTGTCTGCCATATTTGCTCGTCTTCTGTTAGCCCCCACCCCTGAGAGTGATAAGCTAGCCAAGCAGTTCCTGAACGGGTTGATTCTGTTACCATAAAGAGCTGCCCCTCTTTGGTAATCTGAATTGTTTTTGAGCTGCAGATGTTGAACCTTTTTGAGGTTGCATCTTCAACACTAATTTGTTTGAAAGATTGGAATAACCTCTGCAAGAAGGATCTCAGATACAAGCCGTAATGGCCAAGCTCAGATTACACATTTGGCAGTGTTTGGGGTCTTTCACTGATTTTGTTTCACGCCTGAAGTTGTTGGAAATTTCCCTTTGATCCAACTGTTTGATATTATTCCCCAAGCCTCAAAACGGAGGCAAGAGGGTCTTGCACTAGCTGAGCATGCACATGTAGACAGTTACCCTTGTTTGAATGAGGGCCTTCTTAAGGATGAATAAGATGTGGCTTTTGAGCAAGGTAAAATTTGCAAACCAGTTATGAAGCTGATTCTTTCCAAAGGTCTAGTGAAGTGCATAGTCTTCTGTAAGAAGGTCAGACCTGTGCAGGACCAAGTAAGAGCACATTCTACCAGCACAGCTTTCACTTCATTGGGCTTCTACAAACGTGCATCAGAGCAGTCAGTTTGCAGAGCAGTCATCTTGTTACCTGCCCCCCCCCCCCCCAAACAGCTAGACAAAAAGTCGAGACCTAGGGCAGGGGTCATTGTCAGTCCTCCAGGATATCTGATGGTGTATGGGCTAAGATGAAGGATCCATCTCCTGTGGTCAGGTGATGTTCATCGTGCATACATCTGCAGTCATAACAGATGGGTTCTCCTGCCGTCAGGCGGGTCCTCGGTCAGCCGAATTCCAAAGTCTAGGTTCGGCGTCTGTTGTCGTCGCTTCTTCCCTGACGTCAGTGCGACGGGTATAAAAGAACCAGCCGACGCCCTTTTCTTCAGTCTTTCTTGCCGCGCAGTGCCAGAAGCAGTTCGCAAGTGCCGGTCGGCCAGCTCCTGAAATTAGGAAAATTTTGCAACCGAGGTCTTGAAAGCTACGTACCCCGTTGGGGAAACTTTTCTTGCCTCAGACCGATGTCAGACAAAGTTAATAATTGTATTTCATGTTGGAAGCAAATACCGCATAAGGATTTCCATTCCCTCTGTATTCCTTGTTTAGGCCCAGACCACAACGTCTCGGTCTGTCGCTTTTGTGCTACATTCAACAAACGCACCATTAAGTGTCGGGCAGAGTTCGCCCAGCATTATTTTGGCAAAACATTTAACTATATTATGCCGTCAGATACTCCGACTCCAGTTTTGTCTAAAAAGTGCAAAGATAAGGACAGACACACGAGGTCCGCGGCCTCTACCGACACCACGCCAAAGCCGACTACACATGGTCTGGTTCTCAGCGAGGTGCCTATGCAGCCCCTGACTACCGACGACACTTCATTGGCGGTGTCTCCTGTGCCCGAGGTCGCAGGCTCCTCGGCCCACACCCCGACTACAGATACTGAAGCCACTCTTGGCGGTGAATCTCAAAATGTGGACAGGTCTACCTCCTCTCAAGGTGTCTTCAGACCTTCCTCTTCTTTTTCCATCAAGGCTTTCACTAAGTCTAAAGCAGCCATGCATTCTAAGAGACAAGCTACACAGGGCCCATCTCCAGGCCCCATGCCCAAAAAATAGATGCTTAAAATGGCTGAGGATTTAATTACTCTTATCAGGGGTTCTCAAACCCCCCCCCCCCCCGGACAAAAGGCCCAGAGTGGAGGAAGAATCCCCCTCCTCTGATCAGGGCTCCATTATATCAGAGCACTCTGAACAGGAACATTCTTACTCCCCTTTTGAAGACTCTGATGCAGAGGAGTCCATTCCCTCTGTATCCCCCCCAGAGGATTACTCATTTGGGGAAACTTTGCATACCTTAAGGGAACACTTCCACTGGGAAAGGGAAGGCCAAGATTATTCAGATTCCAAGAAAAGGCTTAGGGAATTTCTCTTGCTACCTCAGCACAGACCTCTAGCTATACCTCCTGTCTTGGACATACTAGATGATGTGTACTCAAGGCCTGCCTTAACGCGGATTCTCTACCTCCAGCCCCAGTCAAGCCTGACAGGTACTACAGGGTTCCTGACTCACACCAATTTCAATACAAAAGCTATGCTGCTGACCCAGAAACCATCTCACAGGGCCCCAAGGGAATTAAGGCCTCCACTGTTAAAAATCCATTACCTTCCGAGAGAGATTCCAGATCCTTAGAAAGGTGGGGAAAAAAGGTATATACCTCGGCCACCTTAACCATGAGGGCATTAAACTGTCAGTTCCATATGCTAAAGTACCAACAGTTTTTGTTGTCACAATTGAGAAGTAAAATTTCACAACCTGAACAACCAGACTTGAAGGAGTTGCAGGATTTGATGCATAGTGCAGAACAAGTGGGTAAACATACCTTACAATGTGGTTTTGATGCTCTAGAGGCCTCATGTAGAGCTGCTGTTACAGGATCAGTCATACGTAGACATGCCTGGCTCAAGGAACAAACCTTACCAGATCATGTCAAAGCTAAATTACTAGATGCCCCTCTACAAAAGGATGTATTATTTGGTGCTAATGCTGAAGAAGGTATTAAGGAAAATGGAGGAAAAGGCTAAATGCTGGGCAAGGAGTCTTGGCTGGTAACATTGGACCTCAAGGAGGCATACCTGCATGTCCCAATCAGACAAAATTGCAGAAGATACCTCAGATTTCTTGCAGGTTCAACCCATTATCAATTCTCTGCATTGCCCTTTGGCTTATCTACTGCGCCCAGAGTATTCACGAAATGCCTGGCATCAGTAATTGCCTACTGCAGACTTCAAGGGATACAAATATACCCCTATTTGGACGACTGCCTGATCCAAGCGGACAGCAAGCACATTCTTCTGAAACATCTGGCTTATGTAATAATGTTGAATTCTCTGGGATACACAGTCAACAAAAAGAAATCAAGGCTAATACCCTCTCGGAAAATAATTTTCCTGGGTGCCAACTTGGACACAAACACCCAGATGGCCTACCTCACACCAGAGAAGCAGGGGCAACTAACTCAATACTTCAGAACACTAGCAAATTGCACCAGGCTGACTGCAAGGAAAATCCCGCAGGCTCTGGGATTCATGGCATCTTGCATCTTACTAATCCCATGTGCAAAGCTGCATATGAGGAAACTTCAATGGTACCTGAAAAACCTATGGTCTCAACACAGCCACAGTTTGGAAACAATAATACCACTAATTCCATGTCTTCAAAAGGAATTTCTGTGGTGGGCTCAAGCATGCCAAACAAACACAGGTCTCCCATTCAGCAAGCCTCAAGCAAATAAAGTCATCACAACAGACGCCTCGGACTACGCCTGGGGGGCGCACATGACAGATCGGTGCATTCAGGGCAAATGGTCCCAAAAAGAAAAGCACCTTCACATCAATCAAAAGGAAATGCTAGCAGTAATAAATGCTATTATAGCTTTCAAAGACCACCTGCAACCAGGTCAACTATTGATGAGAACGGACAACACCACAGTATGTGGTACATAAACAAACAGGGAGGAACCCATTCATACCCCCTATGCAGACTGGCCGTGTCACTTTGGAACATGGCCCTGGACCTACAAATCGAACTACAAGCACAGTACTTGCCAGGCAAGGAAAACTCGCTGGCAGACAACCTAAGCAGAAATATGACAGATCCACATGAATGGAAGTTGCATCCTCAAGTTTTTACAGAGATAATTCAAGCATGGGGAAGGCCAGACATAGATCTCTTTGCCTCAGAATTCTGCTCAAGGATTTTTCATCCAAAGGCCTGGAGAGTGGACGCTCTTTCAGTTGGACATCAATGACAGTTTATGCCTTCCCATCTCTTCCTCTGCTGCCCAAAGTTCTATTAAAAACCAGAGCAGACAGACAAAAGATGATTCTCATTGCTCCATACTGGCCAAGACAACACTGGTACCCACTCCTGAGGAGCCTGACTCATTCCCCACCATGGACCCTGCCTCTAATCCCTCTTCTGACTCAGCACAGCTTCAAAGCTCTTCACAGTCAGCTAAAAACACTCAATCTAGCCGCATGGAAGATTCCTTAGCATCACAACCGACCCTACTCTCCAAGGATGTGCAGGATGTCATTTTGGAAGCCAGAAGGCCGTCTACTAGAAAAGCTTACTCCGCAAAATGTAAACTGTTTTGTGTCTGGAATGAGAAAAAGGGCCAGAATCCTGGAAAAACTGAATTTACCTCAAATATTACAGTATCTAGCTGAGCTGCTAAGCAGTGGACTTTCATTCTCCTCCATCAAAATCCATGCCTCAGCCATTTCTGCAGAATACAACACTGATCCACCTTTATTCTCTCACCCCCTCTTAAGACAGTTCCTCAGAGGGGCTAAGAATCTAAAACCCCCAAGGAAACAGCCAACACCTGCTTGAGATCTCAATTTCATTCTAGAAAAACTGACCTTGCCTCCTTTTGAGCCAGCTGCCTCATCAGATTTGCAATATTTGTCCTGGAAAACAGCTTTCCTTCTGGCTATTACCTCAGCTCGTAGGGTATCAGAACTACAAGCTCTCATGGCTGTACAGCCTTTTATCATCTTCCATCAGGACAGAGTTTCCTTACGAACCAACCCGTCCTTTATGCCAAAAGTGGTATCCAGGGTAGCTTTGAATCAGGCTATACACGTACCTACCTTTTATCCTAATTCTCAAAACAAAGGGGAGAGATTACTACATTCCTTGGACATCCACAGACAACTGCGTTATTATTTGGACAGAACAAAGCCTTTCAGAAAATCAGAACAGCTCTTTGTGTCCTATGCTATAGGAGCTCAAGGAAAGCCAATTTCCAAACAGACAATCTCAAAATGGATAGCCCACTGCATACGCTTTTGCTATTCTTTTCATGGCAAAACTGTACCTACAGGCATCAGATCTCACTCCACAAGGGCCACGGCTACCTCTGCAGCTTTTCTCAGAGGAGTATCCTACGAAAGATATTTTGGAAGCAGCCACTTGGAGTTCTGTGCATACCTTCTCCAAGCACTACCACCTTCCACTATACTCCAAATCTAGAGCGGGCTTTGCCACTGCAGTCTTGCAGGGCATTCTGGCTCCTCCTAGTTCCACCTAGTGCCTACCACCCCTTTCTTAGCTTTGGGATTCTACCCATCTGTTATGACTCGTGCTGTATGCACGATGAACATAGTACAGTTTGTACCTACCATAAATGTATATGTTAGTGCTAATACAGCTGCAGTCCAGGTTTCCCTCCCTCCTTCCCCTCTTGGGACAGGCCTATTGGCTAACATCTCCTCATGCAACCTGATTGGGGTATTCATTCTTGATGTATTTGCTTGCACTACTGTATTTTGATTGTATGGCATTGCTTTATTACACAAATTTATGTATTGCCTTCCTTCTGGGGGCACCTAACATCTGGGGCAAGAAAAACTGAAGAAAATGGTGTCTGCTGGTTCTTTTATACCCCTGTCGCACTGACGTCAAGGAAGAAGCGACGACAACCGACGCCGGACCTAGACTTTGGAATTCGGCCACCGAGGACCTGCCTGACGGCAGGAGAACCCATCTACGGTTAGTGCTCCACAGGTTGCAAGTCCTAATCTATTGGCATCCGGACTCCAGTCGTCCGGTCAAATGAGATCATTGCGACGCCGGGTCAAAAAGCATGTGACCAACGCCAGTACGCCAGGGACTGGATGCACATACTCAGTGGAGCGCGGTTCTTTTTGCAGGAGCATCTCCCGGTTCTTTAGAAGCCATATGCTTTTATGGGATGGACAGAACAGGAGGAAGTAGGTTACCGAATCAGAGATTACAAGTACCCCAGCTGAAGGGCTCTTCAGGTAGTTTGAGCTCCTCCCTTCCCAAGGTAGTTAGAGCTTGAGATTCTGGCCAGCAGAGATAGAGAGCAGGTAAGGCCCAGTTCCTTGTGTATGAGGGCCTTTAGGGCCTGTCTCAAAATGGCAGAACGCCGTTATACTAAGAAATTTAACAATCGACTATTAAAGGACCTTAGAGGCTGTGCCAGGTTAAGGTTTAGGAAGAGTTGTATGCCTGAGCCGTCTGGGGTTTTCTAGGAGAGATCAGGCTTCAAGACAAACAGCTTAAGCTCAGACACTCCCCACCACTTTCTGAGGGGCCGACCTGCCAGATTTCTCTTTTTTGCACCTCGAGGCTGTTCAGAGTGAGAACCATGGAATTGGGAGGGCCAAGATTTTTAGGAACCTGAGGATGATATCACAGTCATTCTTTGAAAGACCGCGGGAATATTTATTTTTACCCCCACCTTTCTGATGTGAGAGATTCCACACCTTGTTTTTTGTCCCTTCCCTGGACCCTGACTAGGCTTAGACCCTGACCTCTTGCACCCTAGGCTTTACTAAATTAGGCCAAGATCCTCCTGATTCTGTTAAGTTGGGTGGAATTCTTATAAGGGTTTTCAACATAGGGCAGGAACCTACTGCTCCTGGGCCTCCAGGTGGAAAATTGTTTGCAAGGGCTCTAAAACCTCCTGGGCCTAAGTCTCGATAAAGAGGCAAGGACTATTTCTGAGTGAGGGAAAATGAGGCTCATTGGTATTTGAAGTTTCACAGCTCCTGGCGTTAAAAACTGTTTCGTTCTGGTGGTGTTAACATATCAAAAATTATGCTAAAAATCTAATTGAAAGAGAGTAAAGGGGGCTGGCTTTGGATAGGTGGGTATTAAAGTGTATACTTTCTTTTCACAATTGAAATCTAAGGCGTTGGAATTGTCAGTTTTGTATTTGTTATATCAAAATTCTCTCCCTTTTCACAATTGAGTGTTAAGGTGGAGAATTTAAGTGAAGGTATTGAGTCAAAAGAGTTGCTGGATTTCTTTTTCATGGTGATTTGTTTTGGGGTGCCTGTTCTTTGGGTTGTCCTTTCGAGTGTACAAGCAAGCGTGAGGGTGGCTACTAGTAAGGTTCTTCGTGAGGCTATGTTGGTTGAGGATCAGAATTAGCTGGAGCATGTTAAGAAGCCTTTTTTAAGTCATTTTACAGTCTGGTGTGTTTAGGGGGTAGGGCAAAGCTGAGGAAAAAGGAAACAAAGCTAGGTTTTTTGGTGAGGTTAAAGGGTTTTGCAGGTAGGTTCTTCAAGGAGGGTAGAAATTGGCTCAGTAAGACAGACATATAGGGTGCACGTTCATTCCAGTCTAGGGGTAGGTCTAGCCGTTTTAGGGCAGAGCTCAACTTCACCTTTCTTAGGCCTCTGACATTTTGGAAGGAAGACAGTCCTTCACAGTGAGGGCAGGGGCCAGATTCCTCAAACAGACAGGTTGACCTGCCTTTCATTCGCCCATTCAAAACGCCTATTTCCTCCTTTGGGAGCCAGACTTAGAGGCTCAAAGACAATTGGACTCAGTTAAAGAAAGACTTCTGGAAGCAAATTTCTCTGTTACACGGTTAGGGGTTCCATTTCCACATTGCCCTTCAGAAAGGCCCAGGGAAAGAATTCACAAAGAAAAGAGGCTCACAAAGAAATTTCTCAGTTGGGCCAGATGGGAAGCATCTCCTTCCTCCCTATATGGTTCTGGGGCTGCTTCAAGATCCTCGCGTGTGGACAGTACCAAACTCTGGGAAGTAAGATACAGGGATTGGATGCTTCTCTAAGATACAAGAATCTGGACATGTGAAGCAGCAAGGAATGTTAACGCTCAGACAGCTTCATTATGAGTTCTCTGCATCATCGATGTATCTAAGCTCAAAGCCCAGAGGCCTCTTCATGTCTGCGTAAGGCTATACTTTATGGGTGGCTACAAAATTCCGAGCTGGAAATTCTCATTATCTGCTCAAATCTCTCACTTTGGCCTATCATTCATGCCCAGAGTATTCACAAAGGTTCTGTCTAGCGATAGCTTAAGATGGCCACCCTATCCTCTCAAATCTATCCTTACTTAGACTAGGTGCCCTCTTCTGCCTGAAAGTACAGCCCCTACAGCATCTGGAATAGACAAAGAGATGGCCTTTAGACTGAATACAGCAAAAAGGTCTCAGCCTAAAGTCCAGTCTACAACCTCTTTAGACATGTAGGACTGCAATGACCAGCATTCACGCATTAGGGATGGCCTTCAAACCCGGACAAACAAAAAGACAATGGTATCTTATATCCTGGAACTTACCAGTGTATCCAAATGACTGTGCTACACAGCCTTCGGCCATTATGGACAAGTATTTTCAAATAATTGGACACTCTTCTGCTAAATTTTTGGTGAAGCTACACAAAAAATACCTTGCCTTATAAAGAACCTTGCTGTGACTCGGCCAGTCATTCAGTTCAAACCATACCTTGGAAGGAAAAAAAGAGGCAGGGTCAGATGGCTCAGACATGTCATGGGGACAAGGACAAGTGTGAAAGTGGAGATGAGAGTCAGATTTTAACATGATGCAAGGACATACTAGTCCATCATCATCTAAAAGGAAAGCAGATATATTGCGTCAGGGCCAGACAGCATTCTTAACATATCAGGATGAAGTCATGTGGTACAAACCACAACAACCTAATGGCTTTCAAGGAGTTACTTTGCCAGGCTTAGGGAACACATTCTCAGAGCACACAACTGTCGCAGCCATACTCAAAGGCCAAGTAACTGCTAGCTTCTTAAACTCTGTGCAGATGTGTTTTTGAGGCGGACAGAAGATCACAGCAGCAGTGGACTAACTCTCTTCATGTATCCCCTGGCATAGAACTCGAACCTCTTCAGAGACAAGACAGACAATCAAGACCTACCTACCAGTGGAAACTCCAAGTTCATCACCTTCAAAGGTTGACCACAAGCTGGGGAACCCATACAGAGATCTGCATCCACACTAACTTTCTTCATGTGTATCTTTCTTTTGCAATAAAAAGGTTACATCACACAGCTTGAAAAGGGATGCTCTTTCTTTCAGTTGGAATCTTTTAATTCATCCAGGTACTTTGCGTGTACTCTGCCTCTTCTTCCTCCAAGTCTTCTAACCCTCGTACAAGACAATTTAAGGATGATTAGATTGATTGCTCCAGCTTGGCCTCGACAGCCAAGGGTACTCATTGTCAAAAGTGAGTCTCTTAAAGAAGCCTCCATCTCTGTTACCAAAGATTCCGTGAGATCTGTTGTCTCAGAGAAGGCCATTCAACTTCCATGTCAAGCTTTCATTTCTTCATCTAACAGCATGGCATAAGAGATTTTGAAGACACGAGATCAGTTTTAATTTGGATTATGCAGTGCAGAAGATTTTTCTGAGCCTAAAGGCAATAATTTGAGTGTGGCTCTTCAATATCTTACTTGGAGTTTGGAATGAATTTGGATTTCTCTGAGCTCATGCTGAGTCAATTTCTTTCAACTCACATTGAGTTATTGGACCCAGGTCCATCCTTTTTTTTTTAAGTTTCATTTTGCAGCAAGATATAAGATGCCCGCATTCCCAGACCTGTTTCTTTATCCTCGTTCAAGCAGTTTTCTCAGGAAAAGAATATAAGACCTTGCGTTTTTTGACTGCTGCTTTGGGATCTCAATTTTGTGTTGAAAAAGACTTCATTTTCTTTTTTGAGCTCATGTACATCAAGGAGTTGAAATACTTGGTTAGAAAGACTTCTAGAGCCCTTTTGATTTTCCATAAGGTGTCTGATATCAATCCTTCTGGCAGTGTAGCCTCTTTTGTTTTTCTAAGGTAGTAGGGTATCATTGCGCACTAATCTTTTGCCTATGCTTTACCCGGTTTCTATAAAGGGAAAAAATTTTTGCACACTTTAGATGTACACACAGGCAATTCGTTATTAATTTAAAGGGGAAAAAGATTTTTAGGCAGTCTGGCAGTTGTTTGTTTTTTTTTATTTTGAGTTCAGGGGCAAGCCTGTGTCCTCAGCAGTTCATTGTTTCTTTGCTCTTGAGTTCTTGTTTCAGCCTATTGCATTTTGCACTATGGCTAGGAGATTCCAGCTGGGATTAGGAGATTATTCCCATCCTCATTAGCTCATTCCACACTTCATTAGGCCTCATTCAGCAGCTCTACTGCTTTTCAACAGCATTTTTGAGGGCAGTGCAACTATGTTTACTTGGAGGCAGCTCTAAGCATTATCACCTTCCCTCTTCCTCTCTTTTCCACAGCTATTTTGCATTTGCCACAGGGCAGCTCCTGCTTCTTTATGATTTTTAGCATGTCAGCCCCTCGTGCTTTTTATGATACCCCATAGTTGGGACTGCACCTGCATGGATGGATTTCTGAACATAGTACAGTTTTGTACCTACCCATAAATGTAGATGTTTAGGGGATCCAAATGCTGTAGTCAATTTCTCCCCTCCTTCCCCCCTCTGTTGGGGGTGTGTGTGTGGGTGTGTTTAGGGGTATATTTTTTTATATTTTTGTATATATTTTGTATACATTTTACGTACATTTTTTGGTTTGGGTTCTTTTTTGTGTCTTCTGGGGACATCTGGGGCAACAAAAAGAAAAGGGATATCACGTCGGTCATGCGGTGATAAGAGCGTGCCTGACGAGCGTCAGCTGGTCAGCCGCGACTGACCACGCCAGCTATATACTCTGGTATTCGCGGACGGGGACAGCTGATTACCCAATAGTTAGGGACAGCAGCAATGATCCCTAACATTCTACATTATGGGTAGGGTACAAAACTGTACTTTATGACTGCAGCTGTATTAGCACTCGAACATCTACATTTATGGTAGGTACAAAACTGTACTTTTGACATGAGCTGTTGAGGTTTCTTCCCTCTATGTAATGAGTGCTATTACAACTGTAACCTTTGAAGAACAGAGTAGGATGGTGAGACCTAACCATTGCAGTAGGTGTTACTGTTGCAGTACTAGATATTTCCCACCTTCCCCCACCAGAATGTTTGCTGTTCATTTCCTAGTCACATGTCCAGCAGTTCTGGATGGGATAACCACAGTGGTGATGTGCAGAATTTCTGTCTCTTGTAGGTTAGATGGGCCTGACATGGGATGTGGCCTGCATGGATTTTGCTGACAAAGTGGGCAGCTGATACTCTTATTTACAAAGACATAGGCATGTGCCCTTGTTTTGTCAGGGATATGGGAGACTGTCTGGCTGGGTGGATGTTGGCCTATAGCTGATTGCTGTATGAAGTGAATACTAAAGCAACAAGTGACCCTCTTTGAACATCTACCGTTATGGTGAGTTCTCCCACAACTGTACTTCCTTTAGTAGCTGCTGTTGGAATTGACTTCAAGTTGGTAATGCATTTACTGTATCCCTTCATAATAATGTGCCAAGTCTTCTAGCAGGAAGGCACTCGTGACAAATGAGCAAGCTCACATGCTTTGGTGATGAGGTATCTTGCCCTACATTGCATTTCTGCTTAGGCACTCTAATGTATATGCCCCCAAATGTGAACTTTTGCTAGAAAGAGCAAGTTCTGACTGGCAACAAAGGCATTCATGTCAAAGGAGTAAAGGTGGTCATCGGCTTAAATTGAGAATATGTTTATACTTGACCTCAATTCTTGTCTGTTCCTTAAGCATTTCCGGTCATCTACCCTACAGATTTTGATTTAGTCTTAGGTTTTGACTATTTTTTTATATTGGTCCCATTTTGTTTATTCTGGTGGGTGCTTAGTATGAGGGTTTTAAGATGACACACACTTATCTGGTCCTGCATTTGACTAGTGAGAATGTTAAGTGGCCGAAGTTTTCAGTTTGTATGGTCTCTTGCTGTATATCCTGTTAAAAGATTTGGAGTTTGCTTTTTGCCATTTCTGACTAAACGCCCAAGTTGTAGCCGTTTTTTTTTTTTCCGGCAGCATATAGCTGTGGGTAAGTAGCAAAGGAGTATCCATTAACCTTGGTGTGTTTGGAAGTAGTGCTGTGATCCAGAGGTGATGCAACTTCTACTTTCAGAAACTTTAGTAGTAAGAAAGCACCAAGTGAGCAGGCATGGAAAAAAAATCTTCCCAAGTGTAAGCCCAGTGCCAGGAGCCCTTTCTAAGATTGTCTGGTTCTTTGCATGTTGCTTTTAAACTCTGCATGCTGCATACTGTGCTAAGTTTTGGCAGCTTTTGCACTGCAAAGATTGTTCCTTAAAAATGATACATCTGAAGTAGGAGAATTCATTTGTCAGCAACCTGTGGGTATGAATCCGATATCTGATCCGAACCGGCATGGTTTATCCAGCTGTGGATCCGAGCTCCTAGCTCCTCCCCTCACCCATAATGCCCTGCTCTCCCTACATGATCTCAGATCTAGTTTGCCACGCATGGTGTAGGCTGGATTTTTCGAGCTCCAAAGCTAAGTCTTATATTTTCTTAACTAAGGGTTTTAAAACTTTAATTTTTACTTGTGTGAAAGTTATAGGTTTCCTTTTTGTCTTCATAGTTTTTGGGTTAATTTAACTTAGTTTTACCCTCCCCTCGCTGGTACGTAGCTGTGTGTGTCTTTTTTGGGCCTTCGTGTGAGTGTGTTAGTTTATTTTATTACTATTTTTTTTTAAAAAAAAAAAAAAAAAAAAGTTATGTCTGAGGCCCCAAAGGCAATTTTTTCAAAGTGCTCCGAGTGTGGCCATAAGCTTTCTCCTGCTGATGACCACACTGTGTGCGTTCGATGCCTTGGGGTTGAACACCTCACTTCAGGGTGTTCAATCTGTGCAGGGTTCAACCCCAGGGCATAGGAGCGGAGGTCGAAGCTGGTCTTGGCAGGACTCTTGCCCCCAGACTCTGCTTCGGCCCCCCGCCCCCTTGGTGGTCACTGCTTCGGCAGTCACTGCCTTGCCTGCTCCCCCTCCTCCACCCGGGACTCAAACTCCCGCCAAAGGGTCGGAGGAGAGGGAAGCCAGGAAAAAGGACCAGAGAGAGAAGCACCACAAGCGGCGGGCCGAGACCTACGTTTAGGCCCCGTCGGCTAAGCGGGCTTCTCCTCCGGCCTCTCTGGCTGCTGGCTCTCCCCCTCCTCTGCTCCAGTCCCTGTACTTTTCACCGAAGCCTGAGGATGAGGAGACCCAACCTCTTTCGAGGCTATCGAGGCGGCACTCAGGGCCTACCTCAGTAGCCTCGTCAAGGTCTACCTACAGCCTCTCCGATGCTGATCTGGACCGGATGATGCGAAGGTTCATCCAGGCCCAGATGCAGATGGGAGTGCTCCTGCCTCCCAACCCCCTCTGGGGGGGAGCTCTACCCCATTTTTTAAGCCCATTGCTCCTTCTCCGACCCGCTACCCGGGTTCGGAGTGCTCAGAGCCGGGCAGCCTCGGAGCCGGAGGTGGGTCGGCGCAGACGGTACTGGGTACTTCGGATCCGACCCTGCCCGAGAGTCTGTCGGATCCGACCTCTCGGAGCCTTGGCCCGAGCTTCGGATCCGAGGGACTCAGTGTGCCTTCGGTGCCGTCATTGTCTGAGCACACTGGTCCCTCGGATCCGAGGGGCTCGGCGCCGGCTCCGATCCGCTTATCGGATCCGAGAGGGAGCCGACTTTCGGATCCTATTGTTGAGGCTTGCTCCCCCTCGGCTTTTGCTGTAGTGGAGAGGGCTCTGTTGAGGGCATCCGGACCCCCGGCCCTTGCTTCGGCTCTGTCCCACACTCCTTCCGCTCTGGGCCAGGCTTCCATCACCCGGCCACTGGGACAGCCCAGGCTTCCATCACCCGGCCACTGGGACAGCCCGCTTCACTGCCCCAAGCAGTTTCTACGGTTCTGGACACTGCTGGTGAGGGCTCCTCGGACAGCCCCCCCGAGGAAGCACCTTGCAAGCATTCGTGTAAGAGGAGGCACATAGACTCCCCCGAGTCTTTGACTGAAGACACTGACTTGGAGGAAGGGGAAGGCTCCCCAAGATCACCTCCTGAGGATGTCTCCTTCGGAGACATCATGGAAATGTTACGTATTAGAGGTGGGTGGTCTGCCCCAAAGTCTTCCTCGGATGAGTCGGTGTTCTTGGAGGCATTTGAAGCGGGCCCGTCTACCTCTTGGGTGTCCCCTCCTGCCGACCCCCTGGTGGACCTCATTACCACCAGGGCGTGGAAGGAACCGGACACCGTGGAGCCAACCCCTGAGAGGCCCGACAGGATCCTTAGCCCCCCCACTGACCGTGCCCACTGGAGCAAGGGACCCCCGGTAGATGCCATGTTGTCGGCAGCAGCCACTGAGGGAACTCGCCCAGGAGAGTCCCTCAGTCCATCCCCCGAGCAAGGAGTCTCGGATGATGGACCGTTTGGGGAAACAAATGTTTAGTTCAGCGACCTTCTCAGTGAGGGCGCTCAACTATTTGACACGTCATTAGGATGCAACGCGATCTTAAGGAATACGCTGCATCCCCCCCCCAGAGTCCATGTCGGAGGAGGACAAACTAATGCACTCAACCCGTATGGCCACTCTTCGTTCTGTGACCAACACCTCTATGCGGTTACTTTCCCACGCTACCGAGGGAGCCGCTAGAGCTGCAGGAGCGGGCCTAGTCACAAGACTGCAGGCCTGGCTCCGCCACTGCGATTTTACGGAGCCCTTCAAGGCGTCATTCGCGAATGCCCCCTTTGACGGTTCTGTCCTTTTTGGCAAGACTGTTCGCGACACCTTGGTTCAGAGCGAGAAGGACGGGAAGACGCTGTCTGCCGTCTGAGTCTGCTTCTCTGTGCCCTAGAGGTCCTACTCTAGGAACCAAAAGGGCCAGAAGAAGATGTGGTTCCGGAAGTCGCAGCACTCCCAACCTGCTCCGGACAACCAGTCCTTCCGCGGCAGTGGAGGACAGGGAGGACGCCGCCCTAGGGGCAGAGGGGCTCCCAGGAACTTTGGGTCCAGGGAACCTTTCTCTGAACGGCCCACACAGCAACCCTGAGGGGTTGCCCGACTGCTCCACTCTGGAGGCAGTCGGGGGACGTTTCTCGGAGCACCTAGCGGCATGGGAGTCCATTACATCGGACCGCTGGGTACTCCAGATTATATCCAGAGGTTACAAGATCCCCTTTCTTCATGTCCCAAAGTTAAAAACCCTCCCTGATGTTCCACCCGATCAGAGGGAGGCCGCTTCAGCAGAAATTGGCCATCTGCTGAGAAAGAGCCATCCAGCCCGTCCCCCCAGACCAGATCGGATCAGGGTTCTACTCAAGGTTCTTTTTAGTGCCAAAAAAGACGGGGGACCTAAGACCCATTCTGGACCTGTCCCTGTTGAACCTGGCTGTTCCCAAAGAGAAGTTCCGGATGGTCACTTTGCAATCCATCCTCCCCCTTCTAGGGGAGAATCACTGGATGTGCTCTATAGACCTCAAGGATACATACTACCACATTCTGATGGACAGACGATCCAGGAGGTTTCTTAGCTTCCGGCTGGGAGCCAGTCACTACCAGTTCAGGGTCCTTCCCTTTGGTCTCACCACAGCCCCCAGGGTGTTCACCAAAGTATTAGCAGTGGTTGCGGCCCACCTGAGGCTTCATGGGGTGCAGGTCTTTCCGTACCTAGACTACTGGCTTCTCACCGCCCCAACAAGGCATCTACTCCCTTTGGCAAGAGACTCCTTTCTTCGTCTAGCTCCCTGGCTAGGCATCACGGTAAACATAGAAAAGTCCAACCTGGTCCCTACTCAAATAATAGAATTTATAGGAGCCAGGTTAGACACGAGAAATTTAAGAGCCTTTCTCACAACCGACTCCAGGTGCGGGCCATCCTTCACTCCAGCTCATCACCTGCAGAATTGATCCTGAGGGCTCTAGGGACTATGGCGGAAGCGATTACTCTTCCGCTCACCCGCTTGAACGTGCGGGTACTTCAATGGACACTTCAGGTGCAATGGTCATTTCTCTCCCTCCCCCGTATCATCCCATTGCAATCAGCAAGGCTTGCAAGCGGTCTCTCTTGTGGTGGCTCCATTCTCCGGACCTCCACAGGGGCCGCCCCTTTTGTGCATCTCCCCCTCTCGCCACAGTGACCACGGACGCCTCCCGCCTCGGGTGGGGGGGGGGGCATTTTGCGGGCAGGACGGTCCAAGGCACGTGGAGCGATTCAGAGACCTCCCTGCATATCAATGTTCTGGAAATGAGGGCGGTGCTCTTGGCGTTGCAAGCACTTCAAGCCCTCCTTCCCCTGGGAACAATTGCGATTCAATCAGACAACATGTCGGTGGTCTGGTACATCAACAAACAGGGGGGAACCAGGTTTTACCCTTTGTCGAGAAGCCATGAGAGTGTGGGAATGGGCAATCTCCACCAACCGCTTTCTCATCGTAACGCATATTCCGGGTCGGACCAACATCCTAGCGGACAAGCTCAGTCGCACCATTCTCTCCCCGTACGAATGGTCTCTCAATTCTCAAGTAGGGAAACGTATCTTCGCACAGTGGGGGACTCCCTGCTGCGATCTCTTTGCTGCTCCCTTAAACACCAAGTGCGACAGTTTTTTCGCTCTAATCCCCCCTCCAGGGGATTCTCCAAGAGACGCTCTGGTGCATGCTTGGCCTCCCGGTCTTCTTTACACATACCCCCCTCTACCTCTGATGCTACAAGTACTTCAGAAAGCCTCTCGGTTGGGGTGCAGAATGATCCTCATTGCCCCGTTCTGGCCTCGACAGATCTGGTTCCCTTACCTAAGGTCTCATTCAGTGAATCCACCTTGGATTGTAGATCCCATTCCGGATCTGATATCACACCCATCGAACCTACCAACTCCGAACCTGGACAACCTGAAGTTGACTGCTTGGCTGCTCCAGTTCCACTCCTAATCAGGACTCCCGGTATCTCGTCCCCAGTTAAGACCATTCTGGTAGTGGCCCACAAGCCCTCTACCAGAAAAATTTACCGCAGTAAATGGAAGCGTTTCACCATTTGGGCAGAGCGGCAAGGCCTAGATCCTTTCACGGTTCCCCTTCCTTTGGTTCTAGATTTCCTTACTACTCTCTTTAATGATGGCGCCAGTAGTTCCACGGTCAAAGTTCAGCTGGCGGCCATATCTCATTACCATGTTGGTCATGATTCAGGGTCTCATGTCAGCTAAGTTATGCAAAACCTTCCTAAAAGGCACCTTTTTGCTCAGACCCCCTGTCAAAGAAACGGTTCCCCCATGGGATCTTTCCTTGGTACTTCAGGCCTTGACCGCTCCCCCCTTCGAACCTGCGGCCACAGTCTATCTTAAATTCTTGTCCTTTAAGACTGCTTTTTTGGTAGCCATTACTTCGGCTAAGAGAGTTTCTGAGCTTCAGGCCCTGTCCATGAAACCACCTTATTTGATCTTTCATCCGGACCGGGTGTGCCTCAGGATCAATCCCTCCTTTCTTCCTAAAGTAGCTTCGGAAGCTAACATTAATCAGTCCATCAACCTCCCTGTTTTCTTCCCTAAGTATCAAAACAAAGGCGAATACAAGCTGCATTCCTTGGATGTTCACAGGCAGCTTCGTTTTTACCTTCATAGGACAGCTGGTCATAGGCAATCAGACCAGTTGTTCATTTCTTTTGCCAAATTCAGTCTGGGTAAAGCAATTTCCAAAGTTTCTTTGGTCACGCTGGATTTCTCAGTGTATTCTGTTGGCGTACCAAGCCTCTGGGAGGCCCGCACCGGAGGGAGTCCATGCTCATTCGACCCGGTCCGTCTCTACTTCAGCGGCCTTTAAGTCTAGGGTTCCTCTGGATGACATTTGTTCAGCAGCCACTTGGGCTTCATCTCATACCTTTATTACTCATTACAAGCTGGACATCACGTCTAGAGGTAGAGCATCCTTTGGCTCCGCGGTGCTCCGGAATATCCTTCCATGATGGCCACCCAAGATTCAGGTAGCTGGGGACTCTGTCCCACAGGTTGCTGACAAATGAGTTCTCCTACTTCAGATTTAGAAGTTATGTACTTACCATAATGTTCCATCTGAGTAGGTGGATTCATTTGGCTGCAACCATCCCGCCCTCCTATCCCCCTGGCCTTGTCAGTTTCCTGCATAGGGTGTTGTTACCCTTTAGTTAGGGTAGTTGGTGCAGGGCAAACTCTATCTGAGGTCATGTAGGGAGAGCAGGGCATTATGGGTGAGGGGAGGAGCTAGGAGCTCGGATCCATAGCTGGATAAACCATGCCGGTTCGGATCCGATATCGGATCCATACCCACAGGTTGCAGACAAATGAATCCACCTACTCAGATGGAACGTTATGGTAAGTACATAACTTCTAATTTACTCCAGAAGCATTGTTTTTCATGGTTTCCTTTCAGATAAATTGCTGTAGTGCATATAGTTTTGTGTTTAAAGTTGTCGCGTGCATACACGTATTTACCATTAACAATCTAGCAAAATTATGAAGTTTTAGTATTGAAGAAAAGAAGCAATTAGTCCTGATACGGGAGGATGTAGTGGAAAGTGCCTTCCCTCCATCCTGCTTAAATTTCTCACCTTTGAAGTTGCATACATGTTGTGGGTACATATCCCTTTCCTGAGTGTGGGTTTCAGTATCTTGTGTGTGGAGAAAGGTGAACTGTGCCTTCAGGTGTATTTGGTGGTGGTGTATTTTCATGAAATTAGTTAGAAAATTGGCTGTACTAGCTGGGGTAATGAAGTGATTAGCAGTTTACTGGTGTACAAAAGCAAGTAATATGTCCTATTCTGCTGTTGCAGTAATCTTTACATGAGGGAGATTACCTGCCAAGCGACCCAACGTCGGTCAGCCTACAAAAGTCATAGTGCCTAGGGTGTGTGGTACGTTGCACATAGTCTATCAGATTTAAGCTGTAAAAGTGACGTACTCATGCACCATCCTCAGGACTTCTTTGCCACCAGACAGAACATGCTTCCTATACATATGGTCTAACCTCTGAAGAAACTTCTGCTCAGATAAGTGTCCTGTTGAGGAATCCTTTTCTTACTTTTGATAGTGTCTTAGGTTAAATGTCATCCAAGAAGGGCAAATGTGAATGTGTACATCAGAGTTCACACAAGGACAGCCATTAACAGTGCCTATTTTGTTTTGGGCCTTCCCACAACCATAAGGTCTGCCCTCTCTGCCAGTAATTTCTCCCAGAAACCATACGGAGTAGGCTTAACTCGCTTTCCATATATCTGGAAAGTCAGAATCTCAAACTTCTCGCCAAAAGGATGGAGGGTCCTTTGACCTCAGAAGCTGAGCAGTTAGTAAAGCAGAAAGCCAAGAAACCCAGGCCAGAGGGTCATTCTGTACCTTCAGGGCCTAACATCTATCCCAAGGCGACTACCCATCCAGAGATTCACTCTAGGCTGTCTGAACCACATGCTGAACCCATAACAGAGGTAGTCTTGGAACACTATAGCAGCATGTCCACAGAGGTAACGTAGGCGTCCGCTCCAGACTTCCATGGGAAACCCCAACTCATTTCTGAAGGACCCCGAGGGATTCTGACCATCCTTGGTCATGAGGAAGTGGATACAGATATTGAATACAGGCGTATGTCCGGCCCGCCTTCTTGACATAGACTGGACATGCCCAGTAAAAAGAGAGAGCCAAATGCATTTATCCTACTTTGACCCACAAAATGATTGGCAGGCCTTTTCCCAAAGTATCTTCAATAATGCTCTGTTTCTCAAGCCCCCCCCCCCCTTCCTGGTTATTGTCCCTACATCCGCATGCTCTGCTCCCTCACAGAAGAGGGTCGGGGAAGAATCATTTGAGTAGGATCACTCTTCTGATGAGTCCCTTAGCCTACTCAACCCAGATACCCTCTCCACTAGACTATGCCCCCCCCCCCCCGAGGAAGATTCTAATGGGACTGACTCCCTGATAGAGGATATTTACTTAAGTAACACACTGATTAGTATGCAAGAACATTTCAAGTGGGAAAGCCCTGAAATGACAGATTCAAAAACTTTATGATCTTTTGCAATTGGACACCCCTAGTCCCTCTGCAATCCCCCCGTCCCTTCCAGCTTTCTTAGATGCCTTTGTATCATCTAGCAAGGGCCCTGACTCTCAACCACCAGCACCTAAAAAAAGACATTTTTTTTTATAAGGTACCTGCAGATTGGAAGTATTTATTCAGAGCACCATCTGCTGATCCACCAGTTAGCACGGTATCCTCTAACAAACCCTCTAGACTTCTCTCCTCTTCCCTGATTCCTTCAGACAAGGACAGCAGGCATTTGAAAAAACTAGGTAAGAAAATTTGTACATCCACCCCTTTTGCATTTAGGGCTATAAAGTACCAAACCCATATGGCTAAATTTTCATTAGAGCTCTTGTCTCAGCTGTCTTAATTTCTGAATTACCTGAATCTGAAAACAAAACCCTAGTTAACATCCCTGTTGGGTATCACTTCCCAGGTCACCAGGCATTCTGTCAAATGTAGTTATGATGCTGCAGAGACTTCTGCTAGGGCAGCTACGTTTGGGTCTAGGTTTACATGGCTTAGATTACAGCCCGTACCAGAGGATATTAAGTCCAAATTGACGGATGCTCCCCTGGACAGTGAAGCCCTGTTTGGTATTGCGTCCGCTGAACTCTTCAAAATCTTGCAAGAGGAGGGAAAGAAGATGAAAGACCTAAAACATCACCTGGTTTCTCCGGTTCCTAAATTCCAGAGAAACTAACTAAACCCTCTAAACCAGCCTTTGTCAGGAGGCAATCCAGACAAGCTCAACCGAAGTCAGAGAGCAGGAAAGAGGCAACAATCTTTTCGTACTCTTCAACACACCCTACCTCCAAAGCAGCCCTTTCCAGACAGACCAAGGTTCATCTGACTACCTAGCCCCCAATCCCACCACTCCCCTCTCCCTTTGCTTATCCCTTTCAAGTCCAGTTTGGGAAACTATTACCCAAGACTCTTGGGTGCTCTCCATAATAAAGAATATATACTTCATGGTCTGGGAGTCACAACCACCATTCAGGGGCATACCCCAACCACCAAAGAACTACTACCTCTGTTTCCTCCACTGCTTCAGAAACTTTTGGATCAAGGCACCATCCAACATGTCCCCACCCATCAAAGAAGAAAGGAATTCTATTCCAGGCTATTAAACACCTGCCTAAAGGTACCCTCCTTCAGGATGCTCACCTTACAAACTAGATTCCCCTGATCCTACCTCAAGCCTTTATGGCCTCCATAGATATATTCCAGTCCACCCCAAATACAGGAAATATCTGTAGCCTCCAGACACTTTCAATTTTTTGCCTTGCCCTTTGGCCTTTTTACTACTGCCCCAAGGGTCTTCACAAAGTGCCTAGTACCAGTGGTGCCATTCTGCAGACTGCAGGGCATCCAAATCTTCCCATATCTGGATAATCTCTTGTTCCAAGCAGACAGTCCAGCGTTGCTATAGCAGGACCTCAACTGTGCAGTCAGCATTCTCCTTTCCATGGGATTTACCATAAATTACAAAGTCAGCCCTAGTCCCAACGCCAGACCAGATTTTCTTGGGATGCTGGATTCAAACAGACCTCATGAAGGTTTCTCTCCCACAACAAAAGGCCCAGGAGCTCTCTGCATTCTTTCCAAGTCTCATTCCTTAGTCCCACATTTCAGCTAGGACCTTCGTCAGGACCCAGGGTATATGGCCTCCACCATTCCTATGCTGCCTCTGGACACTGACTTTGATGGAGAAGGGTCCCCAGGTCACCACCCAGTGTCTTATTTGCAGACATCTTGGAACTCCTCAAACAAAGGGGTGGTTGGTTCCCCCAATAACCCTACCCAAGAGGAATCTGTGTTTTTGGAGGCCTTATTGTAGCACATCTGCCTTATTCCAAAGAGACCGAACAGGATCCTGGTACCACCTAAAGATACTCTAAAACTGGCAGAGCAGAGTTTCTCTGTCCAGGCCCCTAACAGGGAGTCTAGGGCGCTGGACAGATTCGGAAGCGTGTCTCTGCTTCAGCGACCTGTGCTATTAGGTTGCTGAATCATTTGGCATATTTCACAAGGCTTCAAAGAGATTTGGTCAAGGAGCTTTCCAGATCTTTCTCTGGGACCATATTCTCAGAGGAAGGAAAGTACTGATGTTATGTAGTCCATCTCGCCTTAATTCTTGCTGGTTGGGTTCTGAGCCGATCCTCGGCTCCGACTCGACTGAATACTAAAGCTCAAGCACTTTCAATGGCTCGAGGCTAATCCCTATTCCATGATGGCCCAGGCTACGTACCGAGATCTCATTTGCTGAGCAAGCTTTGAGACGTTTCTTTAGTTGGCTCATTGGCTTATAAGAATAACTTTTCAATTATTTGGTATTTTTTCTAGCTAGTTGTACTAATTTTCTTCCCTGTACATCCCAATCTGTTAACTGTTCGTGTTGTCTGTGTTAGACCCCTTCTAAGTCTTTCCGCCCCCTTTTTAGAGTGCGCCATTTTAGAGGCCTCTCTTGGTCCTTTTAAGTTTCAGGGCGGTTTCTCTCCCAGGTCAGAACCTGTTTAAGTTGGAGGGTTTTGTCCCTTTCTAAGGTTTTAAAAGTTTAAAAAAGTTAGTAGTTTATTGTTTGTCTAAATAATGTCCAAGGAGAGTTCGAGGGACTCTTCTAAAGAACCCAAGGAACATAAGCCTTCTGGGTTAAAAAAATGTGTGAAGTGTGCTGGAAAGATGTTGACAGATGCGCACACTAATTGTGTTTACTGTCTCTGTGCCATACATCTACAAGACCCTTTCACTCGACTCAGACAAGTCTGCATCACCAACTTCTTCGGCGCCATTAGTGTCAAAGGAGCCTACTGAGGATGTTCGTGTTACACTGCTGCAGTCATTACACTTGGGTTATCCTGCCATCAGGCGGTCCCTCAGTCGGCCTGAGTTCCAAAGTCCTGGTCCGGCGTCGGTTGCTGCCATCTCTTCCCTGACGTCAGTGCAATAGGGATATACAAGATGCAGCCGACGCAATTTTCTTCAGTCTTTCTTGCCGCGTGGTGCCCGAAGCAAAAGCAGTTCGCAAGTGCCGGTCGGCCGACTCCTGAGAGTTTCATTCCGAATCCAGAACCGAAGTCTTCTACAAAGCTAAGTACCCCGTTGGAGAAACTTTTTCTTGCCTCAGACCGATGTCAGTAAAATAACTGTATTTCTTGTGGGAAGCAAATACCTCATAAGGATTTCCATTCTTGTATCCCACGCCTAGGCCTAGACCACGGCGTCATAGGTTGTCGGTTTTGTGCTAGGTTTAACAAGCGCACTATTAAACGTCGGTTTGATTTTGCCCGACATTATTTTGGCAGAAAATCCAATTGCACCATGCGTCGGAACTACAGATGACCCGGAATACACAAAAAGCGCAAAGACTAGGACAGGCATCCGAGGCCCAAACCTGCCGACGAAGCCTCTTCTAGGCCAGTCGCCGGTTCACCGGTTTTCAGCGAGGTGCCTTCGCAGCCCCTGATGACCGCTTCTTTAGAACCACAAGCTGCCTCTGACTCCCACGTGGAGATGGCTGGGCCTTCGGACGCACCAGATTTACAGCCTACTGAGACTAACCCTTCAGAGGGATCCGGAGTAGCTGAACAACCCGTATTTTCAGAGGGTGTCTTCAGACCTACTCAGTTAACCATTAAATCTTCTAAGTCCAAAACTCCTTTAAAAACAAACAACTTCAGCATTCACCAGGACAGGCCTCCATGCCTAAGAAACAAATGCTCAAAATGGCCGAAGACTTAATCACTCTGATCAGGGGGTCCCATCCCCCTCCTGGTAAAAGGCCTAGACAGGATGCAGACTGTGACTCATCCGACCAGGTATCCATCTCCTCAGATTCCTCCTCAGACCTAGGATACTCTTTACCCACTTATGAGGATTCTGATGCGGAGGAATCAATTCCTTCAGCCTCTCTGCCAGAGGACTACTCCTTTGGGTAAACCTTACATACCATGAGGGAGCACTTCCATTGGGAGGGCCAGGATTATTCAGAATCCAAGAAAAGGCTCGGAGATTTCCTTTTATTACCTCAACACAGACCCGTTGCTATTCCGCCAGTGTTAGATATTGTGGATGATGTGTATTCTGAATCCAGTTTAAATCCTGATTCTTTAGCCCCTGCTCTAGTTAAGCCAGACAGATGCTATAGAGTCCCTGACTCTCACAAATTTCTTTATAAAAGCCCTGTTGCTGACCCTGAAATTATTTCTCAGGGTCCCAAAGGGGTAAAGGCCTCAAGCAAAAAATCCAGTCACCTCTGACAGAGATTCCAGAGCATTAGACAGCTAGGGAAGAAAGTATATACATCTGCAACTTTAGCAATGATGGCCTTAAATTGCCAGTTTCACATGCTAAAATATCAGCAATATTTGATGTCTCGGTTGAAACAAAAAATGCTTCCAAATTCATATCCTCCTAATTATAAGGAAATGCAGGATTTATTGCATGCAGCTGAACAAGTGGCAAAACGTACTTTGCAATGTGGTTTTGATTCATTAGAGGTCTCCTGCAGAGCAGCAGTTACAGGATCTGTCATTAGAAGACATGCTTGGTTAAAAGAACATACGTTACCAGATCATGTTAAAGCAAAATTATTGTTTTGCAGCAGGATGTTTTATTGGAGTTAAGGCAGAAGGTGTATTAAAGAAAATGGAGGATAAGGCAAAATCTATGCAAACTGTGAAGGGTTTCTTACAGGTTCAGCTTCCTCGATTTAGCAGAAATTGGCCAACAAAGAATTGGTCCTTTCCAGTTAGACCTCAAAGGGGCAGATACAGACGTCCAAGAGGTAGAGGTCAACCACAAGGTCCTTACAGGCCTCGACAATGGGGTGCATCAACCCAGAAAGAAGGGGACGACGCCTCAACCTTATAAAAAACAGCTCCAATGTCTTCCCACTACAGCTGCCAAACACTTCAGTCTTGGCAGCCCCCTTGGGAGGAAAACTGACTTTTCTGTCACAATTGGCATATGATCACCAAAGACAAATGTGTTCTCAACATTGTATCTCAAGGTTACGGGTTCCACTTTCACACACTGCCAAGGTTAAAAGGAATGCCAAGCCTGTCACCAAATCAATGGGCAGAGGCTCAGACAAATCACAGCACTCATGGACATGAGAGCTATTCAAAAGGTACCAACACAGGAGCAAGGACAAGGATTTTACTCTACTCTTTCTGGTTCCCAGAAAGGACAAAGCCTGGAGGCCCATTCTGGATCTTTCTCTAAACACTTACCTGGATGTTCCAAAATTCAAAATGTTGACACTACAGCAGCTTCTTCCCATGCTGGGCAAGAAAGCTTGGCTCGTAACTTTGGACCTCAAGGAGGCATACCTGCATGTCCCTATCAGACAGAACTGCAAAAGATACCTCAGATTCTTAGCTGGTTCAATGCATTACCAATTCTCTGCACTGCCCTTTGGCTTATCTACTGCGCCCAGGGTCTTCACAAAGTGCTTGGCACCAGTAATTGCGTTTTGCAGACAAAGGAATTCAAATTTATCCGTACCTGGACGACTGCCTGATTCAGAGAGCAAGGACATCCTTCTAAAGCATCTGGCATTTGTAAAAAAGTTTTTAAGTTGCCTAGGGTACACAGTAAACGAAAAGAAGTCAAAACTAGTGCCCTCACAAGAGATAATATTCCTGGGTGCCAGCTTAAATACAACGGCCCAGATGGCTTATCTCATGCCAGACAAGCAAGGACAACTGACTCAATATTTTCAATTGATGGCAACAAAGACCCAACTCCCTGCAAGAAAAATTCTGCAGGCCTTGGGTTACATGGTATCTTGCATACTACTAATTCCATATGCCAGACTGCATACGAGGAAACTACAATGGTACCTAAAGAGTGTCTGGTCTCAACACTGTCACAGTTTGGAAACGGTAATACCACTAATTCCTTGCCTACAACAGGAATTTCGATGGTGGGCTCAAGCATGTCACCTCAAGGGACAGCCTTTCACTCAACCCACAGCCAGGCAAACACTAACAACAGATGCATCGGATTATGCCTGGGGAGCACACATGGCAGGAAAATGTATTCAGGGAAAGTGGCCCGCAGAACAAAGGCATCTTCACATCAATCAAAAAGAGGTGCTAGCTGTACAAAATGCCCTTATAGCTTTCAAGGACCTTCTGCATCCAGGACAACTACTACTAAAGACAAGACAACACCACAGTTGTGGTACATAAGCAAGAGGGCACTCATTCTTATCCCCTCTGCAGACAAGCCACGACCTTGTGGAACAGAGCTCTAACCTATCAAGTTCATCTGCAAGCACAATTCCTGCCAGGAGAGAAAGAGAGACTGGCAGACGACTTAAGCAGAAACATCATGGATCCGCACGAGTGGAAATTGCATCCACAAATATTCAGAATGATAACACAAAAATGGTGGAGCCCGGACATAGATCTGTTTGCATCCCCAATGAACTGCCAGCTACAGAAATTCTGCACAAGGACTTACCACCCACAAGCATGGAAAGTGGATGCCCTCTCAGCTGGAAAAACCTACAAATATATGCTTTCCCACCACTACCTCTCTTTCCAAAGGTACTCATAAAACCAGGCAAAGAAAGCCAAAGATGATCCAGATTGCCCCAGACTGGCCACGCCAGCACTGGTACCCAATCTTAAAGAACTTAGCACTGGGTCCACCCTGGATTTTGCCTCCAATCCCATATTTTCTGACTCAGCCCAACAGATACTTCACAGCCAGCTAAAGACTTTAAACCTGGCTGCATGGCAGATTCCTTAGTCAAGCAGGCAATGCCTCTCTCCAAAGCTGTTGTGGATGTGATTCTGGAGGCCAGAAGGCCTAGCACCAGGAAAGCCTATTCGGATAAATGGAAGAGATTTTGTGCCTGGAACCAGGCTTGCAGCCTTGAGACTCTGGTCCCAAATATTCCTCAGATATTACAATATTTAACTAAGATGCTGGACAAAGGCCTCTCCTTTTCATCCATCAAGAGCCACGTCTCTGCCATCTCTGGTCATTACAACATGGACCCACCTATTTTTTCTAATCCTTTGCTAAAACAGTACCTCAGAGGGGCTAAAAACATAAGACCGCCCCATAGAGCACCAACTCCAACTTGGGACCTCAACTTCGTGTTGGAAAAATTAACTTTACCTCCTTTTGAGCCAGCTAACTCAACAGATTTAAAATATGTCTCTTGGAAAACTGCTGTGCTCCTGGCAATAACCTCAGCACGAAGAGTTTCAGAATTACAGGCACTAATGGCAGTGGAACCTTTCATCATTTTCCACCAAGACAGGGTGTCTTTAAGAACAAACCCCACTTTTATGCCAAAGGTGGTATCGTGTGGCTCTAAACCAAACTATTCACTTGCCAACTTTTTATCCAAATCCACAGAATAAAGGGGAGAGACTTCTGCATTCCTTGGACATACACGGGCAGTTACACTTCTACTTGGACAAAACGAAAGCTTTCAGAAAAACTGAGCAATTGTTTGTAGCATATGCTGCAGGAGCATAGGGAAAAGCCATTTCAAAACAGACCATTTCTAAATGGATAGGACACTGTATACATTTCTGCTATACACACCATGGGAAAACTGTACCTAACAGCTTTAGGTCTCATTCCACCAGGGCAACAGCCACTTCAATTGCCTACCTCAGAGCAGTACCTACCAAGGACATTTTGGAAGCAGCAACTTGGAGTTCTGTACATACCTTCACCAAGCATTGCCATCTGCCTCTTGACTCTAAATCCAGAGCTGGCTTTGCCACTGCAGTGCTGCAGGACCTTATAGCCTCCCCTAATGCTTTATAGAACCAGCTACCCTACCTCAGCTTTGGGATTCTACCCAAGTGTAATGACTGCAGCAGTGTAACACGATGAACATAGTACAGTTTTGTACCTACCATAAGTGTAGATGTTAGAGTGTATACACTGCTGCAGTCTGCTACCCTCCCTCCTTCCCCTCTTACTTGCTGGTATGTACCTAAGCCTTCTATCCTTGACTACCTTTGGGGAGTATTTGCTGGTAACTGAAAGTTTTTGATTGCTTTTCTTATGTATGTTTTATTAGCAATTTGCATTGCCTACCTTTTTGGGGGCACCTGACAATCTGGGGCAAGAAAGACTGAAGAAAATTGCGTCTGCTGCATCTTGTATACCCCTGTCGCACTGACGTCAGGGAAGAGGCGACGACAGCCGACGCCGGACTAGGACTTTGGAACTCAGGCAGACTGAGGGGACCGCCTGACTGCAGGATAACCCAAGTGTAATGACTGCAGCAGTGTATACACTCTAACATCTACATGTCTTCTGAGCTGACTCTCCCTCTTGGTGCTTCGTCTCGGTTGAGCTCAGCATCGGCCTCTGCCTTGGAACCACCACCTCCTCCTTGGAGCCGGTCTCCATCCTCAGTGCAGAGCTTCTCCGGAGCGGGGTGGAGGTGCTTTCGAGGTAGCGGAGAGGATGCTGTCCCCTCAGACGGCACCACTCTCAGATCCACTCCTTATTCCCTACCAGGTGCCTGTATCTATCACTTCTCTACCCCTTCCTAAGCGTAGAGATCCAGACCCCCAGGTGACCGCCGCTGGTGGTGCCCAGTCTTCTGGGTCTTCTGAGTATCCCTCTGAGGATGTTCCCAGGAAGAGGCTTTGCAAGAGGAAGCACAATAACTCCCCTGAGTCAGTCACTTCAGATACTGACTTGGATGAATCGAAGGGTCCCAAAGATCCCCTCTGAGGATGTCCCGTTTGCGGACATCCTGGAAATCCTGAAGCAGAGGGGTGATTGGCAGCCCATCAACCCTTCGAGGATGATTCAGTATATCTGGAAGCTTTTGGATCTCACCCTTCCATCTCCTGGGTGACTCCTCCTTACGACAAGTTTTTAGAGGTAATTTCCAGGAAAGCATGGACTTCGTCAGACACTGTGGAGCCTGTTCCGAGGAGGCCAAACAAATTTATTATGGCCCCTAAAGAAAAGGAATTTTTAACAGAGTGCCTGTAGATGCCATAGTGGTGGCAGCAGCCACGAAGAAGTAATTGTCAGAAACCTCTTCATCTATCCATCCTCCTAATAAAGACTCTAGGACTGTGGATAGATATGGCAAGCGCATGTTCTTTTCAGTGACCTTCACCTTGCGGTCGTTGAACTATTTATCCCATTTCCTCACAGCTAGCCACCCTTGCCTCTATAGCGAGCTCCGCCATGAGGCTAATCTCCTGTGCAGCTGACTGTGCAAGTAGAGCGGCTGCATCAGGAATCTGTCTCTGGAGACATTCCTGGATGCGCCTTTGTAACGTTGCTGACCCTTTTAAGTCTTCATTTACCAATGCCCCTTTTGATGGTTCAGCTTTGTTTGGACCTGTGGTAAAAGATGCTGACCAGGTGCGAGGAGGGCTGGAAAACCTTATCTGCTGTGGGAGTCCGGTTTTCTGCCCCTTCCAGATCTTATCCCAGAGGTCAAAAGGGTGGGAAATTGTATTTCCACAAATCCCAAAAAGGTTTTTCGGACGCACGTGACTGTTCCCCCAGGGGCAGAGGGGGGAAGTTATAACTGAAGACGCTGACCTCACGGCAGAGGGGGTTTGCAGAATCAGGGCGACCAATGCCTTCTCTGATAGGCCCTACCAGCAGTCCTGAAAGGAGGCCTGCCTGTCCTCCTGTGGAGGCAGTTGGGTCATTTGTCATTGTACCCAAACACCTGGCAACAAATTTCCCAAGAAAAATGGGTACAAGAGATAATATAAAGAAGTTCTGTACCTACCATAACATTCCATGTTAGTTGTCCATATCGCCGTCCTTGCTGTTTGGGTTCGGAGCCAATCCTCAGCTCCGACTCTGCCTACTTTTATAGCTCGAGAGCTATTTACTGGCTCGAGGTTAACCTTTATCCCAGAATGCCCAGCATCAGCTACCCAGATCTCGTTTGTGATAGCGCACACTGATTTACCAAAATAACAGATCAGAGTAACCTGTCATAAAATTTACCTGGCATGTGAACCAAGAAAAAGGAAATTAGCAAGTGAAACCATAGTGAACTCCTCTCGATCCTCAAGAAAGGGGGAAGGAGGTGGGGGGACGCAAGAAGGAAGGCGAGATGGACAGCTAACATGGAACGTTATGGTAGGTACATAACCTCTTTAGTTGTCCCATCTCGCCTTCGTTCTTGCTGTTGACTCTTCAGAACAGTGGAACCAAAGGAAGCCCTGCTATGGGAGACCACATCCACTTTGTAATGAAAGATAAGATGTTAAGTTGTCTATCTCGCCTTCATTCTTGCTGGATGGGTTCGGAGCCGACCTCGGCTCCGACTCGGCCACTCTAAAAGCTCGAGAGTTGGTTCCACCGGCTCGAGGCTCCCCTTATATCCCACAATGCTAGGCGAGAGTTACCTCAGATCTCGTTTGCCGCTACAGCTTCGAGGTTGGTTGCTTCTACCGGTTCCTGGTGAGTGTTAGCTTTTTCTTCTAAAAGTTAATCTTTTCCCCCTTTTTAAGTTAAATTCTTCCTAGATTAGTGTAGATTATAAAACTTTATCCCCGACCCTATTTTTTCCCATTTCTTTACTAAAAGAACCTTTGGTTCTTCCTTTGGGCCTTAGGCCTTCCCTTCCCTAGTGGAGTGTTTGTGTAGTTTACTTTAATTTTATTGTACTTAATTCTAGTATTACTACTAAAATTATTTTTTTTTGCTGACAGGGTATAACTTGAGTGTTTGGGTGTGTGTTTGTGTACACCTGTCAGTTAGGGAAATGTCTAAAGAAGCAAAGGTCTCCGGATTCAAGAAGTGTGATGCGTGCTGTCAGAAAATGTCTCTGACAGACGCTCACACTTCTTGTGTCTATTGTCTGGGGCCTTTGCACCTGCAGGACTCCTGTGCTGTGTGCCATGGCTTCAGTCCCAGGGTCCTGCAGGAAAGAAAAAACAAGTTGATTCTGAGAGGCTTATTGAAGCCAGAGGATTCCCTGTCAGTTTCAACAGGGAAGCCCTCTAAGGCATCGAGGTCTTCGGCTCCGGCTTCTGAGCCGAGACCTCAGGTTGTTCAACCTTGGCCTTTATCGGCTCCAGCTGGAGCCGATAAGTCTCAGTCCACAGTTTCTGTGGCTTCCTCGGCTCCGGCCGGAGCCGAGGTTATTGAGGTACCCGTGTCGGCTCCGACCAGACCTTCGGAGCCGACAACTAGAAAGAGGTCTAGGTCACCTTCTCTTGGCTCCGTTCATTCGGCTCCAGGATCTCCCCTGCTGTCTGAACGGAGCCAAAGGTCTCATTCCTCTAGGTCATCGAGGCTGTCCGATCATGACCTGCAGAGAGTGGTGAGTCGACTACTTAAGTCCGAGGCACTAGCCCAGATGCTTCAGAGCCCGACTCATCAGTCGGTGCCTGCCCCGGTCCATCAACTCTTTCCTCCTTCGACTCTTTTGAGTTCGGAGCCGGGTCGTGTCGGAACCGAAACTGTGATCACCGAGCCGAGACAATTGTCTTCGGCCCGTCGCCGGCTCCGTTTTCTTCTTTGGAGGAATCTCGGCGCCGGACTTCCTCGTCGGCTCGAGGGTGAGTGGCATCGGACCCTTGTCCGACCCCTCTCCCTCTCGGTGCCGCGCTGGTGAGTTCGGCTCCGACATCGACCTCGGAGCCATCACTGTCGGTGCCGAGGGGTTCTTAGCTCCTCGGAGCGGGGACCTCTGGCTCTGCCTGACAGGGGTGCATTCGAGGTCATGCGGAGTGTGTTAGAGCCTGGCTCTACTCCACAGTCGGCTCCTTCCGCCTCCTCTATGCTGCCTCAGGGTAAGTTGACTCACTCCCTCATCCCGGACCGCAGAGAGCCAGCTCCTCAGGAGCCCCTGTGGGATTTCATCCTCTTCCGAGGCCTCTCCTGATTTGGCAGAAGAGCCCCTCGGAAGAGGAAGTGCAAGAGGAAGCACATTGACTCACCTGAGTCTATCACGCCAGACACAGATCTGGATGATTCTGAGGGTTCCCCGTTCCCCTTCTGAAGATGTCTCATTTGCAGACATTCTGGAGATCCTGAAACAGAGGGGAAATTGGCCAGCCCTCAACCCTTCGGAGGACGAATCTGTGTATCTTGAGGCGTTTGGCTCGTCCTTCCACCTCCTGGGTGTCCCCCTCGACCCCCTCATGCAGGTGGTTGCTAAGAAGGCATGGACGGCTCCTGATTCAGTGGACCCCACTCCCAGGAGACCCTCTAAATTCATCACAGCTCCATCAGACAAGCAATTTTTATCAAAAGGAGTTTCTGTGGATGCTATGGTGGTAGCTGCTGCCACAAAGAAGGAACTGGCTGATCCTTCAGTGCCTGTCCATCCACCTAACAAGGAATCTAGGTCCATGGATAGGTACGGAAGCGGATGTTCTCCTCAGCGACATTTACCATGCGTTCGCTGAATTACCTGTGCCATTTCACTCGTCTTCAAAGGGACTTGATCAAGGAAGCGAGTGAAATGTTAAAGGATCCTACAGCTGCGGGTTTCAAGATAAAATGAACACGCAACTGGCTACCCTTAATTCCATATCTAACTCCTCCATGCGCCTCCTCTTATGCGGCCGATGGAGCGAGCAGAGCAGGGACAGGTGTAGCCTTACGTAGGCACGCCTGGATGCGGCTATGCAATTTTGGACCCTTTCAAGGCGTCTTTCACGAACTCCCCTTTGATGGATCATCTCTCTTTGGTCCTCAAGTGAAAGAAACCCTGACTAGGTGCGAGACTGATGGCAAGACCCTTTCTGCCGTCTGAGTCCGTTTTGACTCCTTCTAGGCCTTACCCCAAAGGCCAGAAGGGTGGGAAGATGTGGTTCCGTAAACAATCTCAAGGGACTTCGCCTGACGACAGAGTCGTTTTCCTACCAGAGGCAGAGGTGGGAATAACAATGGTAGACGCCGCCCTAGGGGCAGGGGGTCCAGAACCAGGGCAATCGGGAAGCCTTTCCTGACAAGCCCTTTCAGCATCCCTGAGGTGTTGCCCGACTGCCCATCTTCGGAGGCAGTCGGGGAAGATTGTCACTGTACCCAGAAGCCTGGCTATCCTGACTCAAGACAAATGGGTACAGTCCATCATTTCAAGGCTATTCTATCCCCTTTCTTCGTTTTCCAAATCAGTCAAAAAATCCCTTCCAGATGTTCCACCGCTCAAAGGGATATAGCAGCTTTGGAAATTTCAAAACTGCTTGCAAAAGAGCAATTCAGTCAGTGCCAGCAGACCAACAAGGATCCGAATCTACTCAAGGTTCTTTTAGTTCCAAAGAAAACAGGGGACTGGAGACCGATTTTGGATCTCAGTGTCTTGAACAAATCAGTCAAGAAAACAAGATTTGGATGGTCACGCTGCAATCCATTCTTCCCCTTTTGGGCAAAGGAAACTGGATGTGCTCTATAGACCTTCGGGATGCGTACTATCACATAAAATGAACAGACGCTCCAGAAGATTCCTCCGCTTCAGGCTGGGAACCAGTCATTTTCAGTTCAGGGCCCTGCCCTTTGGTCTCACCACTGCCCCGGTGTTTACCAAATGCATGGCAGTGGTAGCTTCTCACCTGAGACTACAAGGATTCCAGGTGTTTCCATATTTGGACGACTGGCTTCTCACAGCTCCCACCAAGCATCTCCTTCTGATGGCCAGAGATTATACTTTTCGCGTTTGTCAAAACTGGGTATTTCAATAAATTGCGAAAAGTCTGTTTTGTCGCCTTGTCGTACTATTACCTACATAGGCAAATTTAGACACTATAAACATGTCTGCAAGGCTAACGAACCAAAGGATATCAGACATTCACAAATTGGTGTCACTTCTTCTCAACAACAACAGAGTCAAAGCCAGGTTAGTTCTAAAGGTGTTGGGAATCATGGCAGCGCCATACCTCCTTCCATTGGCCAGATACCACATGCGGATCCTTCAGTGGATGCTTTTACCCAATGGTCATACCAGGAACTTCCAATGTCTCACACCATTATGATCACGCAAGCGTGCAAAAGCATCTCATGTGGTGGATGTCTTCCCCAGCTCCTGTCGGGAAGACCATTTGTTCCACCTGCTCGGGTTGCTACTCTGACAACGGATGCCTCCCTGGTCGGGTGGGGAGGGGCATTACCAGGGCAGGGCAGTCCAGGGCACATGGCAACCAAGCGAATGCCACTTGCACATAAATGTTCTGGAGATGAGAGCAGTGCTTTTAGCGTTGCAAGCCTTTCAAGACTCTCTTCCCTTGGGACCCATTGCAATCCAGACAGACAATATGTCTGTAGTGTGGTACATCAACAAACAAGGCGGAACCAGATCATACCCCTGTGTCGAGAAGCACTCAGACTGTGGCAATGGGCGATTTCTTCTCAGCGTTTTCTGATAGCAACGCACATCCCGGAAGTCCAATCACATTGCGGACAAGTTGCGCAGAGCTATACTCATGCCTCACGACTGGTCTCTGGAAGACTCTGTAGTGAGTGAAATCTTTCTCAAGTGGGGTCAGCCTTGCTGCGATCCTTTTGCTACTCCCCAAAACAGCAAGTGCAGAGAATATTTCACTCTATTCCCTTTACCAGGCCAACCCAGCAGGGACGCTCTAGTCCAAGTTTGGCCCGGGACTTCTGTATGCATTTCCTCCTTTCCCACTGATCTCTCAAGTAATACAGAAAGCTATCGCTCAGAAGGCCTCATTGATCCTCATTGCTCCTTACTGGCCTCGACAAGTGTGGTTCCCCTTTCTACATCGATTTCTTTTGGAGCGACCGTGGAATCTGGACCTAGTTCCAGATCTTTTGATCCACCAGTCGGGTCAGTTTCATCGCTCCCTCCCTCTCTGAACCTCACTGCTTGGTTCCTCCAGTTCCAACCGTAGCCAGGCTTCCTCAATTATCTCACTCTGTTAGAGATATATTGATAGCTTCCCATAAATCTTCCACTCGAAAGATTTATTTGAGTAAGTGGAAATGCTTCTCATATTGGGCACAAGGAAAGGACATAGATCCTTTCACCGCTTCCATCCAACTAGTCCTTGATTTTCTAGCTGAACTCTTCCATGCAGGTTCATCTCCATCTACTCTTAAGGTTCAATTGGCAGCTATTTCTAATTTCCATGTGGGTATTTCTGAATCTGCCCTGATGTCCCACAAACTTTGCAAAGCCTTTTTGAAAGGAGTTTTTCTTCTCAGATCTCCTATAAGAAATCCTCCTTCTCCTTGGGACCTAAATTTAGTTCTTGCTTCTTTGATTCTTTCCCCTTTCGAACCTGCAGCTTCATGTTCCTTGAAATTATTATCATGGAAAACTCTCTTTCTGGTGGCTATCACATCAGCTAGAAGAATTTCAGAACTTCAAGCACTCAGTTGTCGTTCTCCTTATCTTGTGTTCCATAAGGACAGAGTTTCCTTACGAACTAACCCGTCCTTTTTGCCTAAGGTGGTTTCAACATCAAATCTAAATCAAACCATTGACCTCCCTGTCTTTTTCCCAGAGTATTCAAATAGGTCTGAACAAAAATTACACTGCCTGGATGTTCATCGTCAATTAAGGTACTACTTGGATAGGATGAAACAATTCAGAAAATCTGATCAGCTGTTTGTCTCCTATGCGGAAAGCAGAAAGGGATTTTCAGTTTCAAAGGTATCATTATCCAGATGGCTAACATCTTTGATTTCCCTGGTATATGAAATTAGACAACAAAATTGCCTAATAAACCTAAAGCCCATTCCACCAGAGCTTTGGCTACTTCTTTAGCCTTCCAAGACAGACTGCCTATTGACACCATTTGTGCAGCGGCTACTTGGGCTACTCCTCACACTTTTATTTCTCATTATAAGTTGGATTTAGCTTCTAGGCATAGAGCTAATTTTGGTTCCACTGTTCTCAGGAGTCTGTTCCGTTAGGCCACCCGGGACAAGGTGCTAGGGACGCGGTCCCATCCAGCAAGAATGAAGGCGAGATAGACAACTTAACATATAGAAGTTATGTTCTTACCATAACGTTCCATGTTAGTTGTCTTCTCGCCTTCTTCTTCACCCTCCTTCCCCCTGGCCTGGACAGACCTAGAGGAGTTGTGATCGTGACCTCTTTCTACCACCTCTTTCTTAGTCATATGCTATTATGCATATATCTTGGTTCAGGATGTAGGTCACCCTTTTGCTTCCTGTTGTTAGAGGTGGATTCTGTTTTTACAGTTATACTGTTACTGTTATAAGCTGGGGTTAGCTTACAAACGAGATCTGAGGTAACTCTCGCCTAGCATTGTGGGATATAAGGGGAGCCTCGAGCCGGTGGAACCAACTCTCGAGCTTTTAGAGTGGCCGAGTCGGAGCCGAGGTCGGCTCCGAACCCATCCAGCAAGAAGAAGGCGAGAAGAAGACAACTAACATGGAACGTTATGGTAAGAACATAACTTCTATGTATGAGGGTTTGCCCAAGTAGCAGCTGCACAAATGGAGTCTAAGGGCAATTTGGACTGAAAGGCTACAGACGTTGCTAATGTTCTAGTAGAATGACCTTTTGGTTTTGCTGGTAGATGTTTATGCCTTAACTGATAAAGGCAATGGTGTCTGATAACCATTTGGATAAGGTTACCTTAGAAAATGGAAGGCCTTGCTTATTGTGAGCATAGGAGAGAAATAATTGGTCTGACTTTCTTAGCTCTTTGGTCGTATGGAGATAAAAACGTAATTGTCTGTGCAATCCAGATAGTGAAGACGGTATTCTGCCTTGTTGCTATAATTGGGAAACAAGACTGGGAGATCGATGGATTGATTTAAATTGTTTTTTGAACAGACTTTTGGTATGAAGGATGGGTTAGTTCTCAGAGAAACTCTTTGTGAAATACCATATATGGAGGACGAACACAGTGCTTGGAGTTCTGAAACACGTCTAGCTGAGGTAATAGCAACCAGAAGTGTTTTCCAAAAAAGAAATTTTAAGGGACATGAAGCTGCTGGTTCAAATGGAGGCAGAATCAAAGAAGTCTAAACTAAGTTGAGATCCCAAGGAGGTGGTGGATCCATCAATGGGGGTCTAAGAAGAGCTGTTCCTCTCATGAAGGCTTTGCAGAGCTTATGAGACATTATGCTAGAGTTAAGAATTCCAATATGAAAATTAGAAATGGCTGCCAGTTGTACCCTGATGGTAACAGCAGCCGCACGCGATTGGAAAAGCCCTGCTAGAAATTCTAGAATTTGATGGACTGGGGCTGAAAAGGGGTCTAAGTTTCTAGATACTGTCAAGCAAGAAAATCTTTTCCATTTGCTAGCATAAGACTTTCTCGTAGTTGACTTATGGGAGGACACAATAGTAATCACGAACTGCTGGGGAAATACTTGGAAGCCTGGCTAAGGTAGGAAGTGGAGAAACCAAGCTATGAGCTTGAGTCTGAAGGGATTGGTGTAACCTGCCTGACTGAATCAACAGATCTGGCACTGGGTCCAGAATCCAAGGCTGGTCTAGAAGGTGAAGGTGCAGGAACAGAAACCATATCTGTCAAGGCCAATAGGGGGCAATGAGAGTCATTTTGCAACCAAATGATTTTGCTTTCTGTATGAGTTTTGGAATTCGGGGAAAAGGGGGAAATGCATAAAGGAGTCCCTGAGGCCAATCGTGGACTAGAGCGTCCCTAGGAGTTTGACCTGGAGGAGGAAGCGGGGAGAAGTAGCTGCTGCATTTCTTGGGGGGGTGGCAAATAGATCGCAGCAAGGCTGGCCCCATTTGCGGAAGATAAGGTCCGCAACTTCCTGATTCAGAGACTCCTCGTGAGGCATGAGGATAGCCCTGCTGAGCCTGTCCGCAATTACGTTGGATTTCTCAGGGATGTGAGTTGCTGTCAGAAAATGGGAGGAAATTGCCCATTGCCATAGCCTGAGGGCTTCTCGACACAAGGGGTAGGACCTGGTCCCGCCCTGCTTGTTGATGTACAACACAACTGACATGTCTGGATCGCAATTGTCCCAGAAGGAAGAGTCTTGAAGAGCTTGCAACGCTAGGAGCACCGCTCTCATCTCTAGGACATTGATATGCAGATGGTACTCGTGAGGTTGCCACATGCCTTGGACTGTCCTGCCTAGATAATTCCCCCTCCACCTTATCATTGAGGCATCAGTGGTCACTGTGGCTACTGGAGGGGATTGAATGAAAGGTCTGCCCTGAGTCACCAGTGTGGAGACCATCCAACAAGAGAGGTGTCTTTTGCATGTTTCTGTAATCAGGATCATGTTAGACATGGGTAGTTCCTGGAAGGACCACTGCGTGAAGAGAAGCCACTGAAGGACTCTCTTGTGGTAATGCACGACTGGTACAAGAAGAATGGCAGCTGCCATGGAGCCTAGAACTTGTAGGACATGTCTGACTTGGACCTTTCTGCTCTGCATTAGGAATGACACTTGGCGAATAGAGAACTTTCTTGAAATAACCTTGCCAAACATATGTTTTGTGTTTAATTCTGCTCCTTTATATGTAACAGACTGACAGGGCAACAAGGCAGATTTTTTGAAATTTACTATAATGCCTAGTTTGGATGCAGGTTGATATTGTATAATCCCGTGCCTCTAAGAGTTGATGCCTGGTGGTAGCAGTTAGAATCCAGTCGTCTGGATAGGGAAACATCTGGAATCCTTGACGTCTCAGGTGAGCCGTGCCTACTGCCATACATTTGGTGAACACCCTGGGGGCTGTGGTGAGACCAAAGGGTAGAGCTCTGAACTGATGACTGGCCCCTACCCGGAAGCAAAGTCTCCTGGAGCATCTGCCCATTTTGATATGGTAGTACACATCCTGAAGATCTGTGGAGCGCATCCAGTTGTCCTGACCCAGAAATGGGAGAATGGACTGTTACCATCCAGAACTTTTCTTTTTGTACAGATTTGTTCATTCTGCTGAGATCCAGTATTGGTCCCCAGTCCCCTGTCTCTTTTGGTACTAAAAATAATCTTGACTAAGTTCCGGATCCTAGTTGGTCTGCGGGGACTTCCTGAATGGCTCTGTTTTTCTAGCAGATGTCCTTCATGGATGCATCTGCAGTCATAACAACTGGGTTGTCCTGTCGTCAGGCAGCCCTTCAGTCGGCCGGATTCCAAAGTCCGGGTCCGGCTTCGGCTGATGTCGCACTCCACCCGACGTCATCTCTGTTGGTCTTCGGGTATAAAAGCATCAGCCGACGCCATTTTCCTCAGTCTTTCTTGCCGTGGCGCCGAAGCAGAAGCTGTTCGCAAGTGCCGGTCGGTCGGATCCAGAGATTACTTCTACCGAATACTACTTCGAAGACTTCTGAAGCTAAGTACCCCGTTGGGGACTCTTTCTTGCCTCAGCCGATGTCAGAAAAAGTTAACAATTGTTTAACCTGTGGGAAACAAATACCTCATAAAGATTTCCACTCTTACTGTCTGCCTTGTTTAGGCCCAGCCCACGACATAGCAGCCTGTTCGGCCTGTGCTTCTTTCAACCGACTAACGCTTAGGCGTCGGTCGGAGTTTGCAGAACAGTTTTTCGGTTCTGATTTTGCGTACATTATGCCGTCGGATCCTCCGACTACCCAATCTACCAAAAAACGCAAAGATAAAGACCGACACTCGCGGTCCGCGGTTTCGGCCGAAACCATGGTTAAGCAAACCGCGAGTGTCTCTGTTTCGGCCGAAACCGAGAAAACTGATCAAAGTACAGCTGAACCTATTCCTACAACTGAGGCCCCTGCTACAACTCTTGAATCGACCTCAGAAATTTTACCCACTACGGTGGTTGACTTATCAGACACCATCCCTTGGATGTCTCTACCCCAGCACGTGGTGCTGCTAGGCCTCCAGCAGCCATGTCCATTAAGGCCTTCGCCAGGGCTAAAGCAGCCAAGACTACTAAAACAGTGCCTGTTAAACCCCCCATATCCAGGCCCTCTTCTAGTTCTCAAATGCTTACTTTGGCAGAAGATTTAATTTCTTTAATTAGAGGATCTCAATCTCACCCAGACAGGGCCTCTCAGCCCCAGAGAAGAGACCTAGGGCAGAGCCCCTGAGCCAGTGTCCTCTGATGATTCTGCTGATGAATCAGACATAACTGACCAGCCAGAGGCTCCCTTCTCCAATTTTGAAGATTCTGATGCTGAAGAATCCATTCCAGCTGCTTCCCCACCAGAAGAATTCTCCTTTGGGGAAACCTTGCATGCCATGCAAGAACAGTTCCAATGGCAGCAACAGGATTTTTCAGACTCCAGAAAAGACTTAGGACCTTTCTGCACCTCCCACAGCACAGGCCCTTAGCTATACCTCCTGTTCTCTCTGTGGTGGATGATGCTTTCAATGATGTTTGCTCCGCTCCAGATTCTTTACCCCAGCCCCTGCCAAACCAGACAGATTTTACAGGGTGCCAGATACTCATCACCACCTTTACAAGGCCCCACTTGCAGACCCAGAAACTATATCCCAGGGTCCCAAGGCAGTAGCAGCGACCATAGCTAAAAACCCTATTCCTTCTGAAAGGGAAGCAAGGTCATTAGACAGATGGGGTAAAAGGTCTACACTTCAGCTACTCTCTCAGCTAGAGCTTTAAACTGTCAGTTTCACATGATACAATACCAAGAGTTTATGCTTGATCAGTTAACTAAAAAACTAACCACTGATGAATCTCTTGATAAGAAATATGTATTAGAGATGGTAAATAACATACAACAGGTTAGCAACCATTCCTTAAAATGTGGCTATGATGCACTGGAGGCTTCATTTAGATCAGCCATGACAGGCACAGTGATAAGAAGGCATGCATGGCTAAAGGAACAAGCTTTACGGATCATGTTAAAGCTAAGTTGCTAGATGCTCCTATGGACAAGACAAGTTTGTTTGGTACACCTGCCCAGCAGGTTATGAAGAAAATGGAAGAAAAGGCAAAATCTGTTCAAACTGTTAAAGATTTCTTGCAGGTTCAACCCCAAGGTTTAGCAGGAACTGGCCTGCCAAAATTGGTCCTTTCCTGACTCCACAAAATTTCAAAGGGGCAGGAATAGGCGTTCCAGAGGCAGAAACCGATCCAGCCGAGCTGCCTACAGAGGGCGACAGCGGCAAGGTAACAACAGAGGCACAGACACAGCCACTGCCACTACATCAGCACAACCACAGTGACTTAACCTAAATCCGCCTACCAGGGAACAAATAGCAGCTCCTCTAGGCGGAAAGTTAACCTTATTTTCAAAGAACTGGCACTACATAACAAAAGACAAGTGGATTTTACAAACCATAGATCAAGGTTACCGGTTTCACTTCCACACTTTACCAGTCAAAAGAGGAATGCCAAATCTACCTCCAAATCAAAAAACAGAGGCTCTACTCCAGATAATGGAGTTAGCAAACATGAGAGCTGTGGAAAGAGTGCCAACAGCAGATCAAGGAAAGGGGTTCTATTCCAGACTATTCCTAGTTCCAAGAAAGGAAAAAAGTTGGAGACCAATTCTCGACCTGTCCACCTTAAATACATACATCATTGTCCCAAAATTCAAAATGCTGACCCTACAGCAACTTCTTCCCATGCTGGGCAAGGAGTCTTGGCTGGTAACTCTAGATCTCAAGGAGGCATACCTGCACGTCCCCATTCGACCAATCTGCAGAAGATACCTCAGATTTCTTGCAGGATCAGAGCACTATCAATTCTCAGCATTGCCCTTTGGCTTATCTACTGCCCAGAGTATTCACAAAATGCCTGGCATCAGTAATCGCCCATTGCAGACTACAGGGAATTCAAATTTACCCATACCTGGACGACTGCCTGCTACAAGGGGACAACAAAAGCAAGCTGACAACAGATTTACAAAGGGTCATTTACTTGCTACAAGCACTGGGATACACAGTCAATTTACAAAAGTCAAGGCTGATACCATCCCAAACAAGGACATTCTTGGGCGCGGAATTGGACACAGTAAAACAAATGGCATTCCTGACTACAGAAAAACAAAAAGAACTTCCTCTTTACTTCTTGGCACTAACAAAACTGAACAAGTTAACAGCAAGAAAAGTACTGCAGGCCTTGGGCTTCATGGCATCATGCATAATCTTGGTTCCATTTGCCAGACTACATATGAGAAAACTACAGTGGTACCTAAAGAATTTATGGTCCCAACACAGACACAGTCTAGAAACAGAAATCCCACTAATTCCATGCTTAAAACAGGAGTTCCTATGGTGGGCTCAGGCATGCCAGTCAAACCCAAGCCTACCCTTTCGCAGATGTCAAGCAAGCCAGACCATCACAACAGACGCTTCAGACCTAGGATGGGGGGCCCACATGCTGGACAAATGCGTGCAAGGATTGTGGACACAGGATCAACTTCACCTGCACATCAACCTAAAAGAAATGCTGGCAGTAAAACTGGCAATCCAAAAGTTTAAACCATTTCTCAGAGGGCCAGTTGATAAGGACAGACAACACCACAGTCATGTGGTACATCAACAAACAGGGAGGCACTCATTCATACCCACTATGCAGAATGACCTTGGAGCTGTGGACCCTGGCACTCAGCTACAATATCCAGTTACAGGCAATATTTGTACCGGGGAAAGACAATACTCTAGCAGACATATTAAGCAGAACCACTTCGGATGCCCACGAATGGAAGCTGCACCCGGACATCTTCAAGACCATCTCAAAGAAATGGGGAATGCCACAGATAGACCTATTCGCATCACCTCTCAATCACCAGCTCAAAAAATTCTGCACAAGGACATTCCACCCACTAGCATGGAAAGTGGATTCGCTCTCCTTCAACTGGAAAGGCCTAACAGCATATGCATTCCCACCTCTTCCTTTGATACACAAGGTACTACTAAATATCAAGGAAGAACGTCCAAGGATAATCCTGATAGCTCCAAACTGGCCAAGACAACACTGGTACCCACTACTGAGGAGCATGTCTCGGAACAATATGTGGCCAATACCCTTGATGCCTTTGATGTTAACTCAGAACAACTACAGCATCATACATCCAAACCTAAAAACGTTACAACTGACTGCATGGAACATCACATAGCAGCAGCTAATCCAGAACTTTCCCAAAGACTTAAAGACATTATTCTTGAAGCACGCAGACCTTCAACAAGAAGGAACTATGCTGGAAAATGGAAAAGGTTTGTCATTTGGAGTACGGAAAGAGGAAAAGATGTGTCAAACATAGATATGCCTAACATTCTGGAGTATCTGGCGAACTTCTTCATTCAGGCCTGTCCTACTCCTCCATCAAGATACATGCATCAGCTATTTCAGCAGAATACAGCTTTGATCCACCTGTTTTTTCGCACCCTTTGCTCAGGCAGTTCCTCAGAGGAATCAAGAATGTAAAACCTCCAAGGAAACCACCATTACCAGCTTGGGATTTAAACTTTGTGCTAGAAAAGTTGACACTATCACCCTTTGAACCAGCAGCAACAGCAGACCTACAACACCTGTCATGGAAAACTGCTTTCCTACTGGCAATTACTTCAGCAAGGAGGGTTTCAGAACTACAGGCCTTAATGGCAGTGCAACCCTTCCTAATCTTCCACCAAGATAGTGTCCATGAGGACTAATCCTACATTTATGCCCAAGGTGGTATCCAGAGTGTCTTTAAACCAGGCAGTCCACCTACCTACCTTCTTTCCCAACCCACAAAACAGAGGGGAAAGAATACTGCATACCTTGGATGTACATGGACAGCTACGCTACTACTTGGACAGAACAAAAAATAGCAGAAAGACTGACCAACTTTTTGTAGCCTATGCAACAGGAAGGGAAGGAAAAGCTATTTCCAAACAGACAATCTCCAAATGGATAGGAAATTGCATACGATTCTGTTACTCCTTCCATGGAAAACCAATTCCACAGAACATAAGACCTCATTCTACAAGGGCAACAGCCACTACCACAGCCTTCTTACGAGGAGTGGCAACCAAAGACATTATTGAGGCGGCTACTTGGACCTCCGTGCATACATTTGCCAAGCATTATAATTTGCCTCTATATTCCAGATCCCGAGCAGGGTTTGCCACTGCTGTACTGCAAGGGATCCTAAACACACCATAATCTACTTTTATCCTCCTCCCCTAGTTGGCTATGGTATTCTACCCAGTTGTTATGACTGCAGATGCATCCATGAAGGACATAGTACAGTTTTGTACCTACCATAAATGTAGATGTCGAACTGGATAGCATCTGCAGTCAGGTTTACCCTCCCTCCTTCCCTCTGTGGTACTCCTAGGGTGTTTACCCTCCTAATAGCTAGCTGTTGGGGAGTCTTTATGGTGTATTTGTTTGTATATATGTACATACATGCTTATTGTTGTGTTTACCTCTATCTATTTGGAAACATTGGCATCTATCCAAATTTTAGCCTGCAAGAGGGCTACTGGCATCTGGGGCAAGAAACACTGAGGAAAATGGCGTCGGCTGATGCTTTTATACCCGAAGACCAACAGAGATGACGTCGGGTGGAGTGCGACATCAGCCGAAGCCGGACCCGGACTTTGGAATCCGGCCGACTGAAGGGCTGCCTGACGACAGGACAACCCAGTTGTTATGACTGCAGATGCTATCCAGTTCGGACATCTACATTTATGGTAGGTACAAAACTGTACTTTTTGAAACTTGAATAAATGCTTGATCCCTTAGATTGGGTGGGACATCTGGGATTAACTTTTTTGACTTTAGAGGGGTTGATGAAAGGGGATTTTGTAACCTCCGGATATAGTACCCGTTTCTCTCGTTATATTTTGCCAGGCTTTTGGGTACAGGGAAAGTCTTCCCCTGACCGTCTCTAGAGGTGAACAGTCAGGCAACCTGTCAAGGATGCTGCAAGGGTTCGGCAGAGAAAGTTTCTCTGTCACCCTTATTTGCAGTCCCCCTCTGCCATGAGGGAGCCATCTGCCATTGTTGTTTCCCCCTCTGCCCCTGGGGGAAAAATCACCTCATGTGTCAGGCAAGGGTCCCTGGGACTTCCGAAACCACATCTTTCCACCCTTCTGACCTTTTTGATAAGGTCTGTTAGGAGTGGAAAAATGGACTCCCACGGCAGAGAGAGAGTCTTGCCTTCCTGCTCACACCTGGTAAACGTCTTTCACCTGAGGCCCAAAAAGCAAGGAGCCATCAAAGGGAGCATTTGTGAAGGACACCCGAAAGGGTTCTGCAAATTGACATAGCCGCAGCCAAGCATGTCTCCTGAGAGCCACTCCTGTACCTGTGGCTCTGCTTGATCCATTGGCTGCATAGGCAGTCGGCCTCATGAAGGAGTTGACTATAGAATTGAAGTCGCAAGCTGGGAAGCTGTTTTGGCTGATGCTCCCTCGGCTGTAGGATCTTGTAGGGTATCCCCAAGCTCTTTTAGGAGATCCCTTCGAAGTTGTGTGAAAGAGAGAGAGAGAATTCAGGGACCTCATTGAGAAGGTCACTGAGGAAAACATTCGCTTCCCATATCTGTCCATCGTCCTAGACTCTGGTGGATGGACAGACGAAGAAGCTTCTAACTTTCTTGGTGGCTGCTGCTACCACCATGGCATCAACTGGCACACCTTTAGAGAGAAATTTTGTCTTGGTGGGCTGTTATGAACTTATTTGGTCTGAGTAGGTTCCACAGAATCCGGAGCTGACCAAGCCTTTCGAGCCACTACAGACATGAGTGGATCGAAAGGTGGAGACACCCAGGAGGTGGAGGGTCGGGAACCGAATGCCTCCAGGTATACAGACTCGTCCTCAGTAGGGGCTAGGGAAGATCATCCACCCCTCTGCCTAAGCATTTCAAGAATGTCCGAAAAGAATACCTCTTCAGAGGGGGGGACCCTTCCCATTCATCCAGGTCTGTATCTGAGGTGACAGACTCGGGAGTCTAGGTGCTTCCTCTTCGAGGAGGCTCCTCTGAGTGATCAGGGGAGACCTCTGAAGAAGAGGGGTCACCCAATGGGGTGTCCTGGGGCATAGGTTCCCTACGCTTCTGAGCTGGAGGAAAAGAGGTTGGCACAGGCACCACAAGAGAAGGAGCCGATGGGGCCGATAGGGCTGATAGGGCTGCTTCAGGGGACAGCACACTCCGCATGACCTCGAAGGCGTCACGATCCCAAGGCAAAGAAAGCTCTGGCTCCGAAGAGACCGGAGTCGTTCTCTGTGTCGTGGGCGACTGCTCCGAGGCTGATGTGGGAGCAGAGCTCACCTGCGCCGAAGCTCTGAGAGGGAGAGCCGGGTCGGACAAAGGACCAATGCCATTTCTCCCCTCGGAGCTGACGAGAGAGCTTCAGCATCCAGATCCCTCTATGGATGAAACAGTCGAGGTGATCGGAACCGAAGAGGAGGTGATCGGCATGGTCTGTTCTATTATCAGCGCGTCCGTGGTCTCCGGCTCCAAACCAAGTGTAGTCTGAGGAGGAATGGAGATGGAAGCCGATGGAGCTGCAACCTGTGGAGGCGGGCTGGAAAGTAATTTCACAAGGGCGTATGATTTAAGCAACCTGCTGACTACTCTCTCCACGTCCTGATCCGATAGCCTGGAGGATCAAGAGGAGTGGGATGAAGAGCGATGACTGCGTTCACTTCCTAATAAGGGTGACTGTGACACCAGGAGGATCGGCTCCAATGAAGGAGACCTTGCTCGCTTGTGGCTCCGAGATGGCTACGAGGTAGCAGTTGGAGCTGAGGGAGGAGATGACTTGATGCTAGTCGGCACTGACAAACTTGGTTCTACAAGCCCAGGAGTCTGTTCCAAGGATGGAGCAAGACTGCTTGACAGACTTGGAGGATTTCACTGGCTGAGAACCTTTAGCCGGGGAATCCTGTGGTTTTAATAATCCTCTTAAGGATTATTTTGTTTTTGCGCTCTTGCAGGACCCTTGGACTAAATGCAAGACAGAGCAGTAGTCCTGCAGGTGCACAGCCCCTAAACCATAAACACAGCTAGTGTGCCCGTCTGTCAGACATTTTCTGACAGCACGAGTCACACTTTTTGAAGCAGAAACTTTGGCCTCTTTAGGCATGTTGCACAACTATACTAAACAGTTATTTATTTATATTTTTATACAGTTAAGGGACAGAAAGGGAGAGCCTCTAATTTAAACGGCTGTCCTAAGGCAGGGGGGACTCTCTAAACTAGTTCAGAGGAAACAGAAGGCCTGTGAGATATGGAGCGACGGCCAACAAGCTACAACACACACAGGAAGTGATGAGGGATAAATGACTATATCTAGACAAAAACTTAAATTTTTTAAGAATAAACAATTATAATCATTGAAAAAACTGTACTAAGCCTGAGCCAGTAACGAAGCAACCTTGCAGCTGAAGCGGCAATTGAGATCTGGGTAGCTGATGCTGGGCATTGTGGGATAAGGGTTAGCCTCGAGCCAGTAAACCGCTCTCGAGCTATAGAAGTAGGCCAAGTTGGAGCCGAGGATCAGACCCAAACAGCAATACGAAGGCGAGATGGGACAAGTTAACATCCAGAGGTTACCTCATTCCCTTTTCTTCCATCCCTCCACAACAGAAGTCCTTACCCAGACATTCCACCCACACAAAAGGACTTAGCAACTCTAGATATTCAATCATTGCTAGACAAGAGTCATCCAAGAAGTCCCCGCAGATCAGATAGGATCCGGAACTTACTCAAGGTTCTTTTTAGTGCCAAAAAAGACAGGGGACTGGAGATCCGTCCTAGATCTCAGCAGATTAAACAAATCTGTAAAGAAAACAAAGTTCCGGATGGTAACCCTGCAGTCTATGTTCCCTTTCATAGGGAAAGACAACTTGATGTGCTGTATTGACCTCAAGGACGCGTACTACCATATAAAAGTGGACAGGCGGTCCAGAAGGTATCTGCGCTTCCAGCTGGGAGCCAGTCACTACCAATTTCGAGCCCTGCCCATTTGCCTCACTGCAGCCTCCGGAGTGTTCACCAAATGCATGGCAATGGTCACAGCTCACCTGAGACGTCAGGGATTCAGTGTTTGGCTCCTCACCGCTTCCACCAGGCATCTACCATCTCAGGCCAGGGACGGAACCCTTCTTTGCAAGAAGCTGGGCATCACTATAAATCCAGAAAAATCTGCCTGGTTACCGTCGTAACATATTTTCTTAGGTGCAAAATTAAACTAAATAAACATGACGGCAAGACTCGCCCCAGACCGAATCCACTCCCTGCGTCAACAGGTAAAAGTTTTTTGATTTCAGCAAAAAAAAGCCCAGGCCAGACAAGTGTTACAGACCTTGGGAACCATGGCTGCTGCCATTCTGCTGGTGCCCTTAGCCTGGTTACACATGAGACTCCTACAATGGCTTTTATTCGTACAGTGGTCGATGCAAGATCTCCCTCTTTCACATCCAGTATACATCAGAGTCTTGCAAGAGAGATTTAACTTGGTGGCGTCAGATAGACCAGTTGTATCTTGGTCGTCGTCCCTTTGTGTTTCCCCAACCAAAGGCAGTGTTAACCACGGACGCTTCCCAGATCGTGTGTGTGTGTGGGGGGGGGGGGGCATTATCTGGGAAGGGCAGTTCAATGTTTATGGCAGGACCACAAGAACCATGTGCATATCAGCATCCTAGAGATGAGTGGTGCTTTATGCGTTGCAGGCACTTCAGGACTCTCTCCCTCTAGGAACAATTGCAGTTCAGACAGACATGTCGGTAGTGTGGTATATAAACAAACAAGGGGGGAACTAAATCTTACCCCCTATGTCAAGAGGCATTAAGAGTTTGGCAATGAGCGATGGTTTCTCAACGCTTTCTAATTGCAATGCACATCCCGGGGAAATCCAGTGTGATAGCGGACCGGTTCAACAGGACTCTCCTGTTACATCACGAGTGGTCCCTGAACAGAGAGATTGCGGAGATGATCTGCCGATGGGGCCAGCCTTACTGCGACCTTTTCGCCACTCCTAAAAATACCAAGTGCAGCAACTACTTTGCCCTAATTCCCCCAAAGGGGAAGCCACCCAGGGATTCACTGGTTCACGATTGGCCCGCGGGATTACTCTATGCTTTTCCCCCTTTCCACTCATTCCAAAGGTGTTGCAGAAAGCCAAATGGTTGAGAAGCAAGATGATCCTCATTAGTCAGGTTTGGTTTCCCTTTCTACAAACCCACCTCTTGGAGGAACCTTGGATCCTGGATCCAATTCCGGACCATCTGACCCGCACTTCGGGAGTTCCATCCGTCCATCCACACCCTCATGTTGACAGCTTGGCTGCTCCAATTCCATGACTAGCTAGCTGTTCATTCACACCAGCAGTAAGTCATATCCTAGCTTCTTCCCATAAACCCTCCACTAGGAAATTATACTCTAACAAATGGAAGAGATTTTCATGTTGGACAGCTTAACAAAATATCGAACCTCTTGCTGCTCCTATTCCAGCAGTTTGAGTTTCTCTCAAATTTGTTTGAAGAAGGCGCTGTGGCAGCTGCTATTAGTGTACATTTAGCTGCTATTAGTGTACATTTAGCTGCTATCTCCAATTTTCATACATGTGAAGTGGGTGTTCCCATTATGTCTCACAGATTATGTAAGGCCTTTCTCAAATGTGCCTTTCTACTTAGGCCCCCGATTAAAGAACTGATGACACCCTGGGATTTAAATTTGGATGTCCTTCAAGGATGCATCTGCAGTCCTTACAAATGGGTTGTCCTGTCGTCAGGCAGCCCTTCGGTCGGCCGGATTCAAGTCTGGGTCTGGCCTCTGCTGGTGTCGCACTTCACCCGACGTCATAGCTGCAGTTATTCGGGTGTAAAGGCATCAGCCGACGCCATTTTCCCCAGTCTTTCTTGCTGCGTGGCGCCCGAAGCAGAAGCTGTTGGCAAGTGCCGGTCGGTCAGATCCAGAGATTACTACTACCGAATACTACTTCGAAGACTTCTAAAAAGCTAAGTACCCCGTTGGGGACTCTTTCTTGCCTCAGCCGATGTCAGAGAAAGTGAATAACTGTTTATCTTGTGGGAAACAAATACCTCATAAAGATTTCCACTCCTACTGTATACATTGCTTAGGCCCAGACCACAACGTAGCAGCTTGTCTAGCCTGCGCTTCTTTTAACCGACGGACGCTTAGACGTCGATCGGAGTTTGCTGAACAAATTTTCGGCTCTGATTTTGCCTACATTATGCCGTCGGATCCTCCGACTACGCAAATTTCCAAAAAACGAAAAGAAAAGGACCGACACTTGCGGTCCGCAGTCTCAGCCGAAACCGCGATTAAGCAAACCGCGAGTGTCTCTGTTTCGGCCGAAACCGAGCAAGCGGTTCTTTCTCCAGCCGAAACCATGCCTTCTACCGAGGCCTCCTCTAACCTGGCAGAATCTGCTTCTGAAATCCAGCATTCTGTTGCGGTTTCTCAGGAATTATCAGACACAATTCCTCTGGATGTTTCAACCCCTGCACGTGGAGCTGCTAGGCCTCCTGCAGCCATGTCTATTAAGGCCTTTGCCAGGGCTAAAGCAGCCAAAGCTTCAAAATCTGTGCCTGCCAAACCCCCCTCACACAGGCCCAGCACTAGCTCTCATATGCTATCTTTGGCTGAGGATTTAATTTCTTTAATTCGTGGATCCCAGCCTCATCCAGACAGGTCCTCTCTCCCTCCTCCAGAAAAGAGGCCTAGAGCAGAGCCCCCTGAACCAGTATCCACTGATGGCTCCTCTGATGAATCAGAACATACAGACCTTCCTGAGGCTTCTTATTCCCCTTACGAAGACTCTGATGCTGAAGAGTCCATTCCTTCAGCCTCTCCACCTGAGGAATTTTCCTTTGGGGAAACCTTGCATGCTATGAGGGAACAATTTCAGTGGCAGGGCCAAGATTTCTCAGACTCCAGAAAAAGGCTTAGAACCTTCCTACATTTGCCACAACATAGGTCTTTAGCTATACCTCCAGTTCTTTCTGTTGTAGATGATGCATTTAATGATGCTTGCACTGCTCCTGATTCATTACCTCCGGCTCCTGCTAAGCCCGAACACTCATCACCATTTATACAAGGCTCCTTTTGCAGATCCAGAGACCATCGCCCAGGGCCCTAAAGCTGTAGCTGCTACTTCTACTAAAAACCCTCTCCCCTCTGAAAGGGAATCCAGGTCCTTAGAGAGATGGGGTAAAAAAGTTTACACTTCTGCTACCTTGTCAGCTAGGGCTTTGAACTGCCAATTTCATATGATTCAATATCAAGAGTTTATGCTTGACCAGTTAACTAAAAAGCTTTCCTCTGAAGAATCTTTAGATGATAAATATGTTCAGGAAATGGTACATAACATACAGCAGGTTAGTAACCATTCTTTAAAATGTGGCTATGATGCACTGGAGGCTTCCTTTAGATCAGCCATGACTGGCACAGTTATCAGGAGACATGCATGGTTGAAAGAACAGGCATTACCAGACCATGTCAAATCAAAGCTTTTGGATGCACCCATGGACAAGGTCAATTTATTTGGTTCCCCTGCTCAGCAGGTGCTAAAAAAGATGGAAGAGAAGGCAAAATCTGTACAAACGGTGAAAGATTTCTTACAGGTTCAACCACCAAGGTTTAGCAGGAACTGGCCATCCAAGAATTGGTCCTTTCCGGACTCCTCTAAGGCTCAGAGAGGCAGGAATAGGCGTTCGAGGCAGAAACCAATCCAGGGGTGCCTACAGGGGGCGCCAATGGCATGGTAACAACCAGCGAGGCACAGACGCAGCCACCACCACTACAACAACTCAATCACAGTGACTTGACAGTGGCACCGCCTACCAGGGAACAACTAGAAGCACCCTTAGGCGGAAAACTAACCTTATTCTCAAAAAACTGGCATTGCATCACAAGGGAAAAATGGATTTTGCAAACTATAGACCAAGGTTACAGGTTCCATTTCCATACTCTACCAGGGAAGAGAGGAATGCCAAACCTACCACCTACTCAAAGGACAGAAGCTCTAAAACAAATATCTCAGCTATTAAGAATGAGAGCTGTGGAAAGGGTACCATCTATGGAGCAAGGAAAGGGATTTTACTCCAGACTCTTCCTGGTACCAAGAAAAGAAAACAAATGGAGACCCATTCTAGACCTGTCCGCTTTAAACACATTCCTTATTGTTCCAAAATTCAAAATGCTGACCCTACAGCAGCTTCTTCCCATGCTGGGCAAGGAGTCTTGGCTGGTAACTCTAGATCTCGAGGAGGCATACCTGCACGTCCCCATAAGACCAATTTGCAGAAGATACCTCAGATTTCTTGCAGGATCAGAGCATTATCAATTTTCAGCTTTGCCCTTTGGCTTATCTACTGCGCCCAGAGTGTTCACGAAATGCCTGGCATCAGTAATTGCTCATTGCAGACTACAGGGAATCCAAATTTATCCCTACCTGGACGACTGCCTGATACAAGCGGACAACAAAAGCAAGCTAGCAGAAGACTTACAAAGAGTCATTTACCTGCTGCAAGCCTTGGGATATACAGTCAATATAAAAAAGTCAAGGCTGATTCCATCCCAAAGAATAACCTTTCTGGGTGCAGAGCTGGACACATCAAAACAAATGGCATTCCTAACTGCAGAAAAGAAAGAGCAACTACCTATCTACTTCTTGGCATTAACAAAGCAGAACCACCTAACTGCAAGAAAAGTACTGCAAGCTCTAGGCTTCATGGCATCCTGCATAATTCTGGTCCCTCATGCCAGACTGCATATGAGAAAGCTACAGTGGTACCTAAGGAATTTGTGGTCCCAACACAAGCACAGCCTAGAAACCAAAATCCCAATAATTCCATGCCTGAAACAAGAGTTCCTATGGTGGGCTCAGGCCTGTCAATCAAACACAGGATTGCCCTACTGCAACAGCCAACCAAGCCAAACCATCACGACAGATGCCTCAGACCTCTGTTGGGGAGCACACATGCAGGGCAAGTGCATACAAGGCTTATGGACTCAAGACCAGCTGCGCCTACACATAAATCTAAAGGAAATGCTAGCAGTAAAATTGGCAATCCAGTCATTCAGACCATTTCTCCAAGAAGGTCAGTTGATAAGGACAGACAACACCACAGTTATGTGGTACATCAACAAACAGGGAGGCACCTATTCATATCCTCTATGCCGGCTGGCACTGGACCTATGGGATGTGGCCCTGAGCTACAACATTAAGTTACAAGCAATTTTTGTACCGGGAAAAGAAAACATTCTAGCAGACATATTAAGCAGAACAACCACAGATGCCCACGAATGGATGCTTCATCCGGACATCTTCAAAGCCATCACAAGGGAATGGGGATTACCACAAATAGACTTGTTTGCATCCCCATTCAATCACCAGCTAAAGAAATTCTGCACAAGGACGTACCACCCACTTGCTTGGAAGGTGGACTCCCTATCTTTCAGTTGGAAAAACCTGACAGCATACGCATTTCCACCACTTCCTTTGATGCACAAGGTGCTTCTGAAGATCAAAGAGGACCGTCCAAGGATCATTCTGATAGCTCCAGACTGGCCAAGACAACATTGGTACCCATTGCTGAGGAGCATGTCTCGGGAACAAATATGGACACTACCCCTGATCTCCCATTACTGTTAACACAGAACAACTACAACATCCTGCATCCAAACCTGAAAACTCTGCAGCTAACTGCCTGGAACATTACATAACAGCAATTGACCCAAACTTATCCCAAAGGGTTAAAGACATAATCCTGGAGGCACGCAAACCCTCAACAAGAAAGAATTATGCAGCAAAATGGAAAAGATATCTCATTTGGAGTACTGCAAAGGGAGAAGATGTGACTCTGGTAAACATGGCCAACATCCTGGAGTACTTGGCAGAGCTCTTCCACACAGGCCTGTCCTATTCTTCCATCAAGATACATGCATCAGCTATTTCAGCACAATATAGCTTGGATCCTCCTGTCTTCTCTCATCCCCTGCTCAGACAGTTTCTGAGAGGAATTAAAAATGTAAAACCTCCCAGGAAACCACCATTGCCAGCATGGGACTTGAACTTTGTGCTAGAAAAATTGACACTTCCTCCTTTCGAACCAGCAGCAACAGCAGAATTACAATACTTATCCTGGAAGACTGCTTTCTTGCTGGAAATAACTTCAGCAAGAAGGGTCTCTGAACTACAGGCATTAATGGCAGTACAACCCTTCCTGATCTTCCATCAAGATAGTGTCCATGAGAACAAATCCTACATTTATGCCTAAGGTGGTATCCAGAGTGTCATTAAATCAGGCTATCCACCTACCTACATTCTTCCCAAACCCACAGAACAGGGGAGAGACTTTTGCATACCTTGGATGTACACCGGCAGTTACGCTACTACCTGGACAGGACTAAGTCCAATAGAAAAACTGACCAGCTTCTGGTAGCATATGCCACAGGAAAGGAAGGAAAACCAATTTCAAAACAATCTCCAAATGGATAGGAAATTGCATTAGATTTTGTTACTCCTACCATGGAAAGAAAACTCCAGAGAACATCAGGCCTCACTCCACAAGGGCTACAGCCACTACCACAGCTTTCTTATGAGGAGTGGCTACCAAGGACATTATAGAGGCTGCTACTTGGACCTCCGTGCATACATTTGCCAAGCATTACAATTTACCTTTATACTCTAGATCCCAAGCAGGTTTTGCCACTGCTGTTTTGCAAGGGATCCTAGCTACACCATAATCACTACTCTTTCCTCCTCCCTTGTTTAGCTATGGTATTCTACCCATTTGTAAGGACTGCAGATGCATCCTTGAAGGACATAGTACAGTTTTGTACCTGCCATAAATGTAGATGTCAGATAGGAATGCATCTGCAGTCAGGATTACCCACCCACCTTCCCTCTGAGGTACTCCTTGGGTATTTGCCAGCCTTCAGCTAGCTTGGGGATCTATTATGGTGTATTTGTTTGTATATATGTACATACATGCTTATTTTTTGTGTTTGCTCTCTACTATTTGGAATCATTGGCATTTATCCAAATTTAGCCTTCCAAGAGGGCACCTGGCATCTGGGGCAAGAAACACTGAGGAAAATGGCGTCGGCTGATGCCTTTATACCCGAATAACTGCAGCTATGACGTCGGGTGAAGTGCGACACCAGCCGAGGCCAGACCCAGACTTTGGAATCCGGCCGACCGAAGGGCTGCCTGACGACAGGACAACCCATTTGTAAGGACTGCAGATGCATTCCTATCGGACATCTACATTTATGGTAGGTACAAAACTGTACTTTCTAAATTCTCTGACTACATCTTCGTATGAACCTGCTTCTACTTTTGATTTGAAATCTTTATTGTGGAAAACCTTTTTCCTCGTTGCCATTACATCGGCCAGAAAGGTTTCAGAACCACAGGCTCTTTCAGTACACCTTGTATTGTATTTCATAAGGACAGGGTATCTCTCAGAACGAACTCCTCCTTCCTCCCAAAGCTTTGTTTGGAAAGCAACATATTCCAAACCATGGAATTGCCAATCTTTTCCCCAATTACACCAACAAGGCAGAATATAAACTACACCAACTTGATGTGCACATGCAGTTGCGCTTTTACCTGCATAGAACGAGAGACATTAGAAAGTCGGACCAACTTTTTGTCTCTTTCTGATAAGACAGGATTACCAGTCTCTAAGGTGACCTTGTCTAAATGGCTTACGGATTGCATCATCCTTTCATACCAAAAGAATGACATTCATTTGCCAGGGAACAGGGTCACTCCACTAGGTCAGTTTCAACTTTGTCTGCCTTTCAAGCAAGGTTTCCTTTAGATTTGATTTGTACAGCTGCTACATGGGCGAAACCTCACATCTTTATCACTGACTACAAAGTGGACTTGGCCTCCCGGAACAGGGCTTCGTTTGGATCCACGGTACTAGAAAGTCTTTTTTCCTGAGCCACCCTAGAGTTTAGGTGCTAGGGATGCTGTCCCAACCAGCAAGAAGAATCACAGCAAGATGGACTACATAACATCTAGAAGTTCTGTACTTATAACTTTTCATGTTTGTAGTCCATCTCGCCTATATTCTTGCGTCCCACCCTCCTTCCCGCTCCCGTTTCTGGAGGAAATGGTGGACAAAAGACAAGGCCTGGTGGACAAAAGACAAGGCTTGCAAACAAGATCTAGGCATGTAGCCTGGGACTTCATGGGATAGGGATTAGCCTCGAGTCACTGAAAGCTCTAGAGCTTTAGTATTCGGCCAAGTCTGACCCGATGATTGGCTCCAAACCCAACCAGCAAGAATATAGGCGAAATGGACTACAAAATGGAACGTTCTGGTAAGTACTTAACTTTTAGTTTCCTCGCAGTTGGCTACCCTTCCGTCTAAAATTCATCGTTGAGGTTTATCTTTCATGCTGCTGAAGGTATCTCACAGGTGACAGGTTAAGGCATTTGTATTAGCAGACATGCTGGATGCACTTGTGTGATTTTGCAGAACCCTTTAAATCTTTCGTCGATGCAACCTTTGACTGAACCTCTTTGTTTTGCCCCAAAGTGAGAGAGAGAGACTCTAGGCGTGAAAAGGAAGGGAAAACCCTGTCTGCTGTGGGCGAATGTTTTTAGACTCCTCAGCAGTCTTTTTCTAAAAACCAACGAGGAGGAAGAAAAAATGTGCTTCAAAGAAATCCCTGAGTCACATTTAAGATCCACATAGACAGTAGTCTCTTTGTCTTGATTTAGATCTTCAGAATGCATACAATCACATCAAAATAAACAGATGATCCAGAAGATGTCTGTTCTTCCAGCTGGGAGCCAGTCATTACCAATTAAGAGCACTGCTGCCCTTTGGCCTCACCACAGCCCCCTGGATGTTTGCCAAATGTATGGCAATAGTTGCAGCTCTCCTGAGACTGCTAGGATTCTGAGTTTCTGTACGTGGACAACTGGCTCCTGACCAGTCCAACCAGGCATCAATTCAAGCCCAGGACTACTTACTCCAGCTGTGTTCTCCTCTGGGGATATCAATCAGTTACAGCAAATCTCAACTCAGTCCAACACAAACTTGGGAATTCGTCAGTACTCTGCAATACATTCAGTCAGATAGCACCCCTCCCTCTTTTTCTTTGATGCAGATTCAGTTCCGAGACAAAAAGATTATCCAAATTCTTTCAACATGTTCTATACTCCAAGGCTTGGGATCCATTTCATTAGCAGTCACCCTTGTACCGCTGGCAGTTCCATATATGAGAATCTTTCAATGGACGCTCACAATATGATGGTCTGTTCTCCAGCACCCATTGTGTTCAGTCCAGTCAAGATAACTCAAGCTTGCAAGAATTACCTCTGTTGTCTCTCCTCTCCAATCACATACAAGGCCATCCCAAGGCCTCTTCTCATGTCTGGTGGAAGGGCACTACTTGCGCAGGACAGTCCAAGGTACATGGTTGCCTGAAGAGGCCAGCATGCATATAATTGTCGTAGAAATGAGAGCTGCCCTAGCATTGCATACCTTTCAAGATTCTCCCAACCAGGACTATCGTGATTCAGACTGATATGTCTGTGATCTGTTACATCAACAAGCAAGGGGGGACCAGATCTTACCCCCTTTGTTGAGAAGCTATGAGAGTATGGCAGTGGGTAATCTCCAATCGCTTGGATAGTAATGCATATCCTGGGGAAGTTCAACGTAATTGCAGACAAGTTAACCAGGTCTATAGTGATACCTCATGAGTAGTCTATCAATATCAAGGTGGCAGTGATTTTAATTCAATGGGGCCATCCATGCTGCAGTCTTTTTGCAGCTCCCCTTAAGTGCAGCAGGTTCTTTGCTTTGATCCCCCTCCCTCAGTGTGTGTGTGGGGGGGGGGTCCTTGAGAGATGCTATGCTTTACGCTTGGCCTTCCAGCCTCCTTTACGCTTGCCTCCCCATTGCTCCTCGTTCCGAAATTTCTCCAGAAAGCTTATCGATTGAACAGCACAGTCATCCTCCTTGCCCCTTATTGGCCTCATCAGATCTATTTTCCCTTCCTTTGGCCTCGTCTACATCGGCCATGGATTTTGGATCCAACTCCAGATCTCTTGTCTCACTCAACAGGCATGACTCCTCCAGACTTTTCGGGCCTCAAGTTGACTGCATGGTTTCTCCAGTTCCACTGATTGCTAGACAGCCCAAGTTCTCCTCCATCAGTCATATTCTGTTATCTTCCCATGAAGCTTCCACCAGAAAGTTACAAAAGTGAATGGAAAAGGTTTGTTTTTTTGGGGTCCACAGAGGATTTAGACACTTTTTCAGTACAGATGTTCTTCGTGTTTCATTGTTGCAGTCATTACATTTGGGTAATCTACTGGCAGGTTGCCCTCAGTCAGCCTGATTAACAAAGTCTTGGGTCCTGCGTTGGATGCTGTCCCTTCCATGATGTCAGGTCGTCAGGAGTATAAAACATGCAGCCGATGTCATTACACCAGTCTTTCATGCTGTGCGGTGCCCGAAGCAGCAGCAGTTCACAAGTGCCGGTCTGCCAAGTTTCCTCTCAAGTCTTCAACTAAGTACCCCGTTGGGGAAACTTTTCTTGCTCCTTACCGATGGTAGTAAAAGTTAATAATTGCATTACTTGTGGAAAGCAAATACCTCAAAGATTTTCATCCGTACTGTATCCATTGCCTAGGCCCTGACCACGACGTACCTTGTGGTCGGTTTTGTGCTTTATTTAAACAGCGCACTATCTGTCGTTATATTTTTGCCTCTCATTTCGGTTCTCTGTTTAATTATCCAGAAATGTCGATTAGCTGTCCGACTACTGGGATTCTGAAAAAACGTAAAGATGAAGACAGGGTGTCAAGGTCCAAAATTGCTAACTATGCTTCTAAGCCAGTCGCCAGTGTGCTGGTACTCAGTGAGGCACTTTCGCAGCCCCTGATAACCGCTGTTTCTGATTCGCAGGCCTCTACTGCGACCCATTTGGAGTCCGATATGCCACGAGATGCTTCACCTATGGAACCCGCAGATGTCTCTACCTGACCTCGGAGCCGCTGTGCAGGCATCGGCTTCTGAGGGTGTATTCAGGCCTACAGACTTGCATATTAAATTGACACCGCCTTCATTACTACGGCCTAAATCTTGATCCATGTCTAAAAAACCGACACACAGGCCACATGTTCAGGCCCCTATGCCTAAATAAATGATGAGAACGGCTGAAGATCTAATTTCTCTAATCAGGGGTAGTCAACCCCCCTCTGAGGCCTAGGGCTGAATTTGATTATGAATCTTCTGATCAGGATTCCATTTCGTCTGTCTCTTCTAATGACCTGGATTTGTCCATACCTACTTATGAGTATTCTGATGCAGAGGACTCCATTCCCTCTGCTTCCCCTCCTGAGGACTTCTTTTGGGGAAAAACCTTACATGCTTTGAGGGAGCATTTCCACTGGGAAAGCCAGGAATTTTCTGATTCAAAAAAGAGGCTTAGGGATTTCCTGCTTCTACCTCAGCATAGGCCTTTGGCTGTACCTCCTGTACTAGACATTGATGTGTTCTCGGAATCCAGTTTGGCCCCTAATTCCCTGCCTCCGGCTCCTAGTAAACCTGACAGATACTACAGGGTTCCCGAGTCCCACAAGTTCCTTTTCAAACATCCTGTTGCAGGTCCAGAAACTATTTCTCAGGGGCCCAAGGGCATTAAGGCTTCTACTGCTAAAAATCCTACCCCTTCTGATGGAGATTCTAGGGCGCTGGATAGATAGGGTAAAAATGTTTATACTTCTGTGACCTTGGCAATCAGAGCATTAAACTGCCAATTTCATATGTTAAACTATCAACAGCATATTATTGAACTGCTTAAACGGAAAATGATGATTCCTGACTGTGTGGAAAATAAAGATTTACAGGATTTAATGCATTGGTGGTGCTGCGGTAGCGTTGTCACCTGATAGCAAGACGTCCCGTTCGATTCTCAGCTAGAGCGTCTTCTGTGTGGAGGCATACGTGAATGGGGCATGCCTTCGTTGGAGGTTGTGCATCAGGGCTTGTAACCCGGTACGTAAAAATCCACTACCAATCAGTGGACCGAAGTTCCGCTGTGGCAACCCCTAACCGGGAAAAGCCGAAAGACACACACAGGATTTAATGCATTCTACTGAACAAGTTGGAAAACATACTTTGCAATGTGGTTTTGATTCTTTAGAGTCCTCCCACAGGGCTTCTTTTACTGGGTCTCTGCTTCGAAGGCATGCTTGGCTTAAGGAGCAATCTTTGCCTGATCATGTTACAGCTAAATTGGATGCTCCTTTAAATCAGGACCGCCTGTTTGGCAGTAAGGCTGAAGAAGTTCTAAAAAAGATGGAAGATAAAGCTAAATCTGTGCAAACGGTTAAAGATTTCTTGCAAGTGCAACCTCCAAGATTTAGAAGGCATTGGCCTACTAAGAATTGGTCCTTTCCAGCCCCTAACAGATCCTCTCAAGCCAAACCCAGACAGCAAAAATCCAATATTTCAGTCCCAGGGTACTGAGCTAAGCAGTGGGGGGCCTCCACTTCCAAATCTGGAAGTAACAAGACACCCCCCTACAGTAAACAGTCTCAATGACTTCCTTTTTAAAATTACCAAGCACTTATCTTTCATCCACCCCTTTGGGGGGAAAGATTGCTCTTCTTACAAAGAACTGGGAACTCATAATCCAGGACAAATGGATTTTAAATAGTGTCCCAGGGATCCAGATTTCATTTCCACGTATTGCCAACACCAAACGGGTGGCCAGACCTGCCCCAGAATCTGTGGGCAGAGGCTCAAAAACAAGTTTTGTCTCAAGCATGGGGGCCATTCTACTGGTGCCAGAAGAGGAAAATGGACAAGGTTTCTATTCAAGGCTTTTCCTGGTACCCAGACGAGAGATCATGGTGTCCAATCCTGGACCTGTATTCTCTATAAACACCTTTCTGGAAATTCCAAAATTCAAGACGCTGACTCTTCAGTTACTTCATATGCTAGGCAAAGATGCCTGGTTGGCAACCCTAGATTTAAAAGAAGCATACCTGCACATCCCAATCAGGGAATCTTGCAGAAGATACCTACGCTTGAAAGCCGGCTACTTGCATTATCAGTTCTCTGCACTGCCCTTTGGCTTGTCTACTGCGCCAAGGGTATTCACAAAGTGCCTGGCTCCAGTTATTACATTCTGCAGGCAAAGAAATATTAAAATATATCCATACCGGGATGATTGTCTAATTCAGGCAAAAAACCAGGGCATACTTTTAAATCTGGCGTTTGTAAAAAGGGTTCTAACTTGTCTAGGGTACACCATAAAGGGGAAAAAAAACACAACTGGTACCATGTCAACAGATTACATTCCTGGGTGCAAGCTTGAATACAACTGCCCAGATGGCTTTCTTCAGGCCAAAGAAGCAAACTCATTTGGTAACTTCAAACAAGTGGCCACAAAAACCCTGCTATCTGCAAGACAGGTACTGCAAGCCTTGGGGTTCATGGCCTCCTACATTCTTCTAATTCCATATGCAAGGCTGCATATGAGGAAACTACAGTGGTATCTGAAAAGTCTATGGAGTCAACATTGTCACAGCCTGGAAACAATGATTCCTTGGAGTTCCTATGGTGAGCAGAAGCCTGCCACCAAAACAAGGGATTACCATTCACACTACCCCCTGCCGCCCAAACCCTAACTACAGATGCATCAGACTATGCATGGGGGGCTCACCTGGCAGGGAAGTGCATTCAGGATAAATGGAACCCAAATCAAATAAATCTACATATCAATCAAAAAGAAATGTTAGCTGTGCAGAATGCTCTGACAGCCTTCAAGGACTACTTTTTTCCAGGACAACTAATGGTAAAGACTGGCAACACCACGGTTATGTTGTACATAAACAAGCATGGGGGTACACAAGCCCACCCCCTCTGCAGACTAGCCATGGCATTGTGGAACACAGCTCTGAGCTACCAAGTGCATCTACAAGCTCAATTCCTGCCAGGAAAATTGAATACATGGGCAGATGGACTAAGCAGAAAACTCATGGACCCACAGGAGTGGAAACTGGAACCAAGGATTTTCAACATGTTGACAAACAAATGGGGGAGCCCAGACATTGGTCTATTTGCCTCCCCCCAGAACTACCAGTTGGACAAGTTTTGCACAAGGACTCCCCACAAACAAGCCTGGAAAGTAGATGCTCTGTCCTTCAGCTGGAAAAATCTATCAGTCTACGTTTTTTTTTTCCCTCTGCCTCTGCTCTCCAAAGTTCTACTAAAAGTCAAGCAGGACAAACCAAGGATGATTTTCATTGCTCCAGACTGGCCGCGCCAACACTGGGTACCCCCTCCTGTGCAGTGTATCGCAAGTATCTCCATGGCACCTGCCTCAAACCCCTTCCTTGCTGTCTCAGCAGGAGAACCAAATTCTGCACCCTCAGCTTCCAGCATTAAACTTTGCAGCCTGGCTAATCACTTAAATTCACCCTTATCCCTCCGCAAACTTGTGATGGATGTCGTCTTGGGGGCGAGGAGACCTAGTACTAGAAAATCTTATGCTGACAAATGGAAAAGATTCTGTGCCTGGAACCATTCTTTAGGGATGAGCACAGCAGCGCCCAATTTACCTCAGATTTTGCAATACTTAACTGAGATGCTTCACAAGGGCCTGTCTTTTTCCTCCTTTAAAATCTGCGCCTCAGCTATTTCAGCTCACTATAACACGGAATCTCCCCTATTCTCTCATCCTCTGCTGAAGCAGCATCTCAGAGGGGCAAATAGAGACCACACAGGAGAGCTCCAACCCCTGCCTGGGACCTTAACTTTGCTTTGGAGAAACTCACTCTACCTCCTTTCGAGCCAGCTGCTACTGCAGACTTTAAATTTCTTTCTTGGAAAACAGCATTCCTTTTAGCAATCACTTCAGCTAGAAGGATTTCTGAATTACAGGCCCTTATGGCAGTGGAGCCTTTCATCATCTTTCATGCGGACATGGTATCTCTCGGGACCAATCCATCCTTCATGCCCAGGGTGGTTTCCAGTATGGCTCTTAATCAGTCCATTCATTTACCAACCTTCTTTCCCAATCCACAGAACAAAGGGGAATGGATTCTGCAGTCCTTGGATGTGCACAGACTAAGATTCTACTTGGACAGGACTAAATCTCGAAGAAAATCTGAACAATTGCTGGTAGCATTTACTGCAGAGGCAGAGGGGAAGGCCATTTCAAAATGCATGGATAAGCCATTGCATTCATTTCTGCTATAAGCATCATGGAAAACCCATCCCCCAGGGGATTAGATCTCATTCCACCAGGGCTGCATCTACTTCTGTAGCCTTTCTCAGAGGTGTCCCTACCAGGGATATCCTAGAAGCTGCTACCTGGAGTTCTGTGCATACTTTCACCAAGCATTATCATTTACCAATTTTCTCTAAATCCAGAGCTGGCTTTGCCACTGCTGTCTTGCAGAGTCTCATAGCTAGCCCTATTGCTATATAAACTCCTTCTCCCAACCATAGCTTTGGGAATCTACCCAAATGTAATGACTGCAACAGTGAAACACGAAGAACATAGTACTGTTGTGTACACTTACCATAAATGTAGATGTTAGAGTGTATTCACTGTTGCAGTCCTGGTTACCCTCCCTCCAGCCCCCTAGATTTTCTGACTATACCTCTACTTTCCTTTGCTATGCTTAAGCCTTTTTGGCATATTTGCTTCTAGTTGGAGGTATACTTTTGTGTTTATTTGCTCCCCATTAGGGGGGCACCTGACATCTGGGGCAAGAAAAACTGATGTAATTACGTCAGCTGCATGTTTTATACCCCTGACGTCATGGAAGAAGGGACAGCATCCGATGCAGAACCCAAGACTTTGTTAATCAGGCCGACTGAGGGCAACCTGCCAGCAGATTACCCAAATGTAATGACTGCAACAGTGAATACACTCTAACATCTACATTTATGGTAAGTGTACACAACTGTACTTTTCAGTGCTTTACTTTAGCTACAGTTTTCAGTGAGGGTGACAGCTTCTCAACCACCAGAGTACATTTAGCAGCCATTTCCAACTTTTGTATAGGAGTAAGTCTGCCTTTTTGTAAAGCCTTTCTCAGCGGGCCTACTTACTCAGGCCTCCTTTAAAGGATTTTTACTTATTCTTGGGATTTAAATATTGTTCTTTCGGCTTTGTTCAACCCCCTCCTCCGAGCCATCAACTGAGTTGTCCTATTCATATTCTGATGCATTCATAACACGAGTGAGTCAGTCTCAGGTGACTCTCGTACATCCGGCCATTTTACAAAAGATAGATGCTACCGCTAGAGTGCATGTGACATCCCACATCTCTCTGTGGACGTCGGCCATAAACAGACATCTGGTACAAAACTGACTTTGGCATGCATCTTCCTCAGAACTTTCTGCCGCCTGTGTGACTGCCAGCTCCATTGGTCGCTGCTTCGGAAAAGTGATCCTGTGAAGCGTTAATCTATCCAGCTTCAGATAAGTACCTCATAGGGGTTTATTATCCTTTGCTACTGCTTTTGGGTTCATGTCAGGTAGAAAGGGCAAATGGTGTGGAGATCAAATTCCACATAAAGATATGCATGAGCTGTGCCTATTTTGCTTAGGCATGGAACACAACCACACTACTTGTATTTGTCAGGCCTTTGTTCCCAAAACCCTCAAGAGTCGCTTAGCTGTCCTTAAACTTTATTTAGAGAAACCAACGTATAAAGCGTTTGGCCAAAGCGATGGATCCGATGTCAGGCTCCTCGGATGAGCCACCAGTCAAGGCCAAAAAGTCTAGGCTTGAGCTGACTGCTGTGCCCTATCCTCCAGCCGTACCTCTCGGCCGGTGAAAGCCTGGAGTCCGAGCTTGAAACCTCAGACCTCCCTTTGGCGGGTACATAAGGGGAAGCCGTTGAAGCTCTGAGGGCACATCCCAGAAGAATTTGCAGGTCTCTGAATTGGTCGCTGAGGTGGAACTTTAACTCCTATCAGAGGGTCCACGTGGGGTCTTGCAAATTGTGGATGTCCTTCAAGAATGCAACTGCAGTCATAACATATGGGTTGTCCTGCCTCAGGCAGCCCTCGGTCGGCCGGATTCCAAAGTCTGGGTCCGGCGTCGGCTGGTGTCGCCTCCTCTCCGACGTCAGAACGGCTGGAGTATAAAGGCATCGGCCGATGCCATCTTCAGTCTTTCTTGCCGCGCGGTGCCCGAAGCAGAAGCAGTTCGCAAGTGCCGGTCGGTCAGCTGCTGTGTTTTCAGTACCGAAGTCATCTAAAAGCTAAGTACCCTGTTGGGGAACATTTTTTCTTGCCTCAGCCGATGTCAGAACAAATTGAGAAAGTTAATAATTGTTTGTCTTGTGGTAAACAAATACCTCATAAGGACTTCCATTCTTATTGCCTCCCTTGCCTGGGCCCAGACCACAATGTCTCGGCCTGTGCTGCCTGTGCTTGCTTTAATAAGCGCACTCTCAGGCGCCGGGCAGAATTTGCCGAAGACTTTTTCAGCGAATTTTTCGCTTATCATGCCGTCGGAACAACCGACAACTCAATCTACCAAAAAACGAAAGGACCGGGACCGACATCCTCGGCCCGCGTCCTCCACTGATACTCCTCCTAAACCCTCCGCGAGTGTTTCGGTCCCTTCGGAAGCGGTAATTCAACTGCTCCAGGCCGACGACACAGCGTTAACACGTCCTTCGGTCTCTGAGTCTACACCGGTGCCGGTTGATTTTCCTCCATAATCCGAAGTTCTGGATCTACCCGACACCATTCCTGCGGACAAGGTTACTCCTGCACATGGGGCAGCTAGGCCTCCTGTATCCATGTCCATCAAGGCCTTTGCATGTGCTAAGGCCGCCAGCCAGGCCAAGGCCTATCCTAAACCTACTGCCCAGGCCCCTTCTGATAAACAGATCATGTCTCTTGCTGCAGATCTTATTTCTCTTATCAGGGGGTCTCACCCTCATCCAGACAGAGGTTCTCAGCTGCCTGCAGAGAAAAGGCCCAGAACTGAGCAGGCCGACAACCTCTTTTCAGATGAAGCCTCTGGGGATTCTGAGCATTCAGATACCAAAGAAGAATCCTTCCAGGCCTATGAGGAGACTCTGATGCTGAGGAATCAATTCCCTCTTCCTCTCCTCCAGAGGATTTTTCGTTCGGTGAAGTCCTACACTCTGAGGGAGCATTTTAAATGGCAGGGTCAGGAATTCTCTGATTCCGGGAAAAAGGCTACGTACCTTCCTCAAGCTACCCCAGCACAGACCTTTAGCTATCCCTCCAGTTATGGATGTCCTGGATGATGTTTTCTCCGACTCCAGTGCTAACCCTGATTCTCTCCCTCCTGCTCCTGTCAAGCCAGACAGATATTATAGGGTCCCTGACACCCACAAACATCTCTTTAAGGCCCATTCTGTGGATCTAGAAACTATTTCACAGGGCCCCAAGGGAGTGGCTACTTCCACAGCCAAGAATCCACTGCCAGCGGGTAGGGAAGCTAGGTCCCTGGAGAGATGGGGTAAAAAAGTTTATACCTCTACCACCCTGGCCATGAGGTCACTTAACTGCCTTTATCATATGTTTCAGTACCAGGATTTTTTACTGGATGATTTACAGAAAAAGCTAGCCTCTCCTGAGCCTATTGATAGAAAGGCATTGCAGGATCTAGTACATAACACTCAGCAGGTTAGCAATCATTTTCTTCAGTGTGGTTATGATGCATTGGAGGCTTCATGTAGGGCAGCTATGACTGGGGCTGTTATACGTAGACATGCTTGGTTAAAAGAACAGCCACTGCCAGACTATGTTAAAGTAAAGTTACTTGATGCACCTCTGGAAAAACAGAGGCTTTTTGGTGTTAATGCACAAGATGTGTTGAAGTCCATTGAGGAAAAAGCTAAATCAGTACAGACAGTCAAAGATTTCCTCCAGGTTCAGCCACCCAGATTCAGCAGGAATTGGCCTTCAAAGAATTGGTCCTTTCCAGACACTGACAAGTTTCAAAGGGGAAAAAACAGGCGTGCTCGAGGTAGAGGGCAATACCGAGGCTCCTACAGGGGCCGCCAATGGCAACCACCAAATCAAAGAAGTGGCGCAGGCAGTCCAGCTGCACCACAAGGACAACCACAATGACTGGACTTTCATACCGTCTACAAAGGCTCAAAGAGAAGCACCTTTGGGCGGAAAATTATCCTTATTCTCAAAAAACTGGCATATCTTAACAAAGGACAAATGGATTCTGGATTTAATAGACAAAGGTTACAGATTCCACTTCCATACTTTACCAATAAGACAAGGCATGCCAAACCTGCCACTTCATCAAAGGGCAGAGGCACTCATTCAAGTTTCAAAGCTGTTAAATAAAAAAGCAATAGAAAAGGTCCCTCCACAGGAACAAGGCCAGGGATTTTATTCAAGACGGTTCCTTGTTCCAAGAAAGGAAAACAAATGGAGGCCTATACTGGACTTGTCTACTCTAAATACTTATCTCATTGTGCCAAAGTTCAAAATGCTGACGTTGCAGCAACTCCTTCCCATGCTGGGCAAGGGGTCTTGGCTGGTCACTCTGGACGTCAAGGAGGCATACCTGCATGTCTCAATCAGACAAAGCTGCAAAGATACCTCCGATTTCTTGCAGGGACAGAGCATTATCAATTCTCAGCATTGCCGTTTGGCTACTGCACCCAGAGTGTTCACAAAATGCCTGGCATCAGTAGTGGCACACTGCAGACTCCAGGGGATTCAAATATACCCCTACCTGGACGACTGCCTCATACAAGCAGACAACAAACAAACCTTGATAGCAAACTTGGACTATGCCATTCAATTACTACAGGCCTTGGGATACACAGTCAACATTCAGAAATCAAGACTTCTGCCATCCCAACAGATTATTTTCCTAGGAGCCAAACTGGACACAAAAACACAAATGGCTTATCTCACAGAGGAAAAACAACAGCAGTTACCAGAGTACTTCAAAGGCCTAGCAAAGCTCTCCCAGCTGTCTGCAAGGAAAATCCTGCAGGCCCTGGGGTTCATGGCATCTTGCATTCTTCTGATACCTTTGGCAAGACTTCATATGAGAAAGCTGCAATGGTACTTAAAAAGCTTATGGTCCCAACACAGCCAAAGCCTAGAGGACGTAATCCCACTCATTCCATGTCTACAAAGAGAATTTTTGTGGTGGGCTCAAACAAGTCAGTTAAACAAAGGCATGTCTTTCAGCAAACCTTAAGCAGGTCAAATGATTACAACAGACGCCTCAGACCATGGATGGGGGGCGCACATGGAGGGCAGATGCATTCAAGGTCAATGGACACCAAGGGAAAGGCATCTGCACATAAACCAAAAAGAGATGTTGGCAGTGATACATGCAATCGAGACTTTCGAAAAATCACTTCAACAAGGACATTTACTAATAAGGACAGACAAACACCACTTATGTGGTATATAAACAAGCAGGGAGGCACTCATTCTTATCCCCTCTGCAGACTAACAATGATTCTCTGGGAAAAATCCCTAAGTCTGAAGATACATCTGCAATCCCAGTTTGTGCCAGGCAAGGACAATGTTCTGGCGGACAAGCTGAGCAGAAACTTCTTGGATCCACATGAATGGATGCTGCATCCTCACATTTTCTCACAAATAACAAGGACATGGGGAAGACCGGACATAGATCTCTTCTCACATGAATCATCACCTGGAAAAGTTCTGTACAAGGACCCACCACCCTCTAGCCTGGAAAACAGATGCTCTCTCCTTCACCTGGAATTCCCCAACAATTTATGCATTCCCTCCTCTACCACTGCTGACCAAGGTGATACTGAAGATCAAAGCAGAACAACCAACAGGCATTTTGATAGCTCCAGACTGGCCAAGGCAGCACTGGTACCCATTGCTGTTGAGCATAACTCGGACCAAATCGTGGCCTCTGCCCCTATGGCCTCTGCTTCTAACACAGCACAGTTACAGGACTGTTCATCCAAACCTGAAAACATTGCATCTGACAGCCGGGAGGTTACCATAACTCCTTCCGATATCTCTCTCTCCAAAAAAAGTTCAAGCGATCTTACTGGAAGCACGCAGACCTTCCACCAGAAAAACCTATTCAGCCAAGTGGAAGAGATTCATCATCTGGAATGCTAACAGGGGTCAGGATACAACAGTATTGAGTATACCTCAGATATTGGAATACTTGGCAGAAATGTTTCATACTGGTCTCTCATATTCTTCCATAAAGATTCATGCCTCAGCAATCTCAGCAAAATACAATTGTGATCCACCTGTGTTTTCGCATACTTTGCTAAGACAGTTCCTAAGAGGGATAAAGAATATCAAACCTCCCAGGAAACTGCCAGTACCTGCATGGGACCTCAATTTCGTCTTGGAAAAATTAACTCTTCCTCCCTTTGAACCAGCAGCAACTTCAGAAATGCAATTTCTCTCATGGAAAACTGTTTTCCTATTGGCAATCACATCAGCAAGAAGAGTCTCGGAGATACAGGCACTCATGGTAGTACCTCCTTTTCTCATTTTCATCAGGACAGAGTCTCTAAGAACCAATCCTTCATTCATGCCAAAAGAAATTTCCAGGGTGTCTCTAAATCAAGCCATTCACCTGCCTACTTTCTTCCCCAATCCTCAAAATAGGGGGGAAGCACTGCTGCATACTTTGGACATACACAGGCAACTACGCTACTACTTGGACAGAACTAAGGCCACCAGAAAGTCTGACCAACTGCTTGTAGCCTATGCTGCTGGAGTACAATGAAAAGCAATCTCCAAACAAACAATTTCCAAATGGATTGGACACTGCATCAGATTCTGCTATTCTTTTCATGGAAAAAGTGTGCCAGCCAATATTAGGCCACTCCACCAGAGCTATAGCCACATCCACAGCTTTCCTAAGAGGAGTGGCTGCAAAGGACATTCTAGAGGCTGCTACATGGAGCTCCGTGCATACATTTACCAAGCACTACAACCTGCCTTTTATGCTCCAGATCCTGAGCAGGCTTTGCTTCGGCAGTCCTGCAGGGCATTTTAGCTACACATCACTTTCTTAATTCCAACCACCCCCAGCTTGGCTATGGTATTCAACCCATATGTTATGACTGCAGTTGCATTCTTGAAGGACATAGTACAGTTTTGTACCTACCATAAATGTAGATGTCCGATAGATATGCAACAGTCGGATTTTCCCACCCTCCTACCCCTCTGCAACCTTCTTTATGGGTCCACTCCCCCTATTCCTATTAGCTGGGGGTATCTCCTATGGTGTATCTGTTTATTACTGTTGTGCATGTCTGGAATTGTTTATCCATTCACCAAATTTAGCCTTCCTAGGAGGGCACCTGGCATCTGGGGCAAGAAACACTGAAGAAGATGGCGTCGGCCGATGCCTTTATACTCCAGCCATTCTGACGTCGGAGAGGAGGCGACACCAGCCGACGCCGGACCCAGACTTTGGAATCCGGCCGACCGAGGGCTGCCTGAGGCAGGACAACCCATATGTTATGACTGCAGTTGCATATCTGTCGGACATCTACATTTATGGTAGGTACAAAACTGTACTTTCGTGAGGACGTCGCCTGATAGTGTCATCCAGCATCCATCCCTCCCACTCTTCACTGGATCTCAGATGCCTCATCACCTGAGTCCCATAAAAAGAAGTAAAAAACGAAACATCTTGCTCTTTCCCGGACACCTGCGGCCTCCGAACAACTTCTTGACTGACAGGCCTTCATCCAAGGCCTTTTGAACACCTTCTTAGCCCTAAGCCAGGCCCCTACTGCATATACCCACAAAGGTAAGCTTGCTCCAGATGTTTAATCTGAAGAGGATTCATCAGGAGATTAATCTCTCACCTACACCTCACAAATTGCTTCCCCTCTGGGGTACGCTTCCCCAGAGGAGGAGGCTAATGGCACAGATTCCCCAGGTGAAGATTTCACCTTTGGAGAAACCTGCTCAAAAGAAAGATTTCTTTAAGTGGGATAGCAATCTGGTTACAGAAACCCCAGAAGAGGTGGTATGACCTCTTGCAAATGGAGTCTCCCAACCCATCTGCTGTACCTCCAGTACACACTGCATTCTTGGATGCATTCCTGGCTGTCTCTAAAACCCTTGATTCAGTGTCTCCTGCACCTAAACACCCCGACTGGTTTTATAAGGTCCCTGAGGATGCTAAATTCTTGTATCATCCTCCACGGACCCTCATCCTCCACAGACCCTTAAGTCATTGCTTTGGCTACTGACAAAAATGCTAAGCTGCTCCCTTCCACCTCCCTACTGTCCTCTGGTACAGAGAGCAGGTTAATGGAGCACCTAGGGGAAAATATATGCACTTCTGTTACCCTAGCAGTGCGATTAACTATCAAACCCATATGGCCAAATATTCCCTGGCCCTGCTAGCTGATGTGACTAAACAGCTAGGAGACCTCCCCGACTCCCCAGCCAAGGCTAAAATGTCTACTCTGTTAAACTCCTGCACTCAGGTGTCCAAGCAGTCTAAGTGCAGTTATGATGTAGTAGAGGCCTCATCTAGTGCTACTGCTTCAGGGTCTGCCATTAGGAGACATTCCTAGCTTAGGCTGCAGCCTCTCCATGATGACATTGTCTAAACACTTGGACGCACTCTTGGACAATAAAGATTTGTTTGGTTCTGCGGCTGCTGACCTTTAAGTCCCTCCAAGTGAAGGCCAAGGAGATGTCCTTCAAGGATGCATCTGCAGTCATAACAAATGGGTTGTCCTGTCGTCAGGCAGCCCTTCGGTCGGCCGAATTCCAAAGTCTGGGTCTGGCCTCTGCTGGTGTCGCACTTCACCCGACGTCATCTCTCCTGGTCTTCGGGTATAAAGGCATCAGCCGACGCCATTTTCCTCAGTCTTTCTTGCCGCGTGGCGCCCGAAGCAGAAGCTGTTGGCAAGTGCCGGTCGGTCAGATCCAGAGATTACTACTACCGAATACTACTTCGAAGACTTCTAAAAAGCTAAGTACCCCGTTGGGGACTCTTTCTTGCCTCAGCCGATGTCAGAAAAAGTAAATAATTGTTTAACTTGTGGGAAACAAATACCTCATAAGGATTTCCACTCGTACTGCCTACCTTGTTTAGGCCCAGACCACGACGTAGCAGCCTGTTTAGCCTGTGCTTCCTTCAACCGACGAACGCTTAGGCGTCGGTCGGAGTTTGCTGAACAGTTTTTCGGCTCAGATTTTGCGTACATTATGCCGACGGAGCCTCCGACTACTCAAATTGTTAAAAAAACGCAAAGAAAAAGACCGACACTCGCGGTCCACGGTTTCGGCCGAAACCACGGTTAAGCAAACCGCGAGTGTCTCTGTTTCGGCCGAAACCAAGCAAACGGGTCAATCTTCAGCCGAATCCATGACTACTACCAAGGCTCCTGCTACCCTAGTTGAATCTGCCTCTGAAGTTTTGCCTACTAATGTGGTTCCTATTGAATTATCAGACACCATCCCTTTGGATGTCTCTACCCCAGCACGTGGTGCTGCTAGGCCTCCTGCAGCCATGTCTATTAAGGCCTTTGCCAGGGCTAAAGCTGCCAAAACTGCTAAATCAGTGCCTGTTAAGCCCCCCTCACACAGGCCCAGTTCCAGTTCACAAATGCTTACTTTGGCAGAGGATCTCATCTCCTTAATTAGGGGATCCCAATCTCACCCAGACAGGGCCTGTCAGCCTCCAGAAAAGAGACCTAGAGCAGAGCCCCCAGAACCAGTGTCCTCTGATTCTTCGGATGATACAGACCATCCAGAGGCTCCTTTTTCTACTTATGAAGATTCCGATGCTGAAGAATCTATTCCATCTGCCTCTCCACCTGAGGAATTTTCCTTTGGGGAAACCTTACATGCCATGAGAGAACAATTCCAATGGCAGGGACAAGATTTCTCAGATTCAAGAAAAAGGTTTAGGACCTTTCTACACTTACCACAACATAGGCCCTTAGCTATACCTCCAGTTCTGCCTGTTGTGGATGATGCATTTAATGATGTTTGCACTGCTCCTGATACTTTACCTCCAGCCCCTGCCAAACCAGATAGATTTTACAGGGTACCAGACACTCATCACCACCTATACAAAGTCCCACTTGCAGATCCTGAGACTATCTCCCAGGGGCCTAAGGCAGTAGCTTCGACCTCAGCAAAAAACCCTCTCCCTTCTGAAAGGGAATCCAGGTCCTTAGAGATGGGGAAAAAGTTTACACCTCTGCTACTCTCTCAGCTAGAGCTTTGAACTGTCAGTTTCATATGATCCAATACCAAGAGTTTATGCTTGATCAGTTAACTAAGAAATTGTCCTCTGATGAATCCTTAGATAAGAAATATGTTTTAGAAATGGTGAATAACATTCAGCAGGTTAGTAACCATTCTTTAAAATGTGGCTATGATGCACTGGAGGCTTCATTTAGATCAGCCATGACTGGCACTGTTATAAGAAGGCATGCATGGTTGAAAACAGGTCTTGCCGGATCATGTTAAAGCAAAGCTGTTAGATGCTCCTGTGGATAAGGCCAGTCTATTTGGTACTCCTGCTCAGCAAGTAATGAAGAAAATGGAAGAGAAGGCAAAATCTGTACAAACAGTTAAGGATTTCTTACAGGTTCAGCCCCCAAGGTTTAGCAGGAACTGGCCTTCCAAAAATTGGTCCTTTCCAGACTCCTCAAAATCTCAGAGGCAGGAATAGACGTGCCAGAGGCAGAAATCAATCCAGAGGAGGTGCCTACAGAGGACGCCAGTGGCAAGGCAATAACCAGCGAGGCACAGACAACCACTGCCACTGCACCAGGACAATCACAGTGACTTGGCTCTGACACCGCCTACCAGGGAACAAATAACAGCACCTTTAGGCGAGAAGTTAGCATTATTTTCAAAAAATTGGCACTATATCACAAAAGACAAGTGGATTTTGCAGACCATAGACCAAGGCTACAGGTTTCACTTCCACACCTTACCAGTGAAAAGAGGAATGCCAAACCTACCTCCAAATCAAAAAACAGAAGCTCTAAAACAGCTCAATTAACAAAGATGAGAGCTGTGGAAAGAGTACCACTAACAGAACAGGGCAAAGGATTCTACTCCAGACTCTTCCTAGTACCAAGAAAAGAGAAAAGTTGGAGACCTATTCTCGACCTGTCCGTCTTAAACACATTCATCATTGTCCCAAAATTCAAAATGCTGACCCTTCAACTTCTTCCCATGCTGGGCAAGGAGTTTTGGCTGGTAACTCTAGATCTCAAGGAGGCATACCTGCACGTCCCCATACGACCAAATTGCAGAAGATACCTCAGATTTCTTGCAGGATCAGAGCATTATCAATTCTCAGCATTGCCCTTTGGCTTATCTACTGCGCCCAGAGTATTCACAAAATGCCTGGCATCAGTAATCGCTCATTGCAGGCTACAGGGAATCCAAATTTATCCATACCTGGACGACTGCCTGATACAAGCGGACAACAAAAGCAAACTGACAAAAGACTTACAAAGAGTCATTTGCTTACTACAAGCCCTGGGATACACAGTCAATTTAAAAAAGTCAAGACTGATACCATCCCAAACAAGAACATTCTTGGGTGGAATTGGACACAGTAAAACAGATGGCATTCCTAACTGCAGAAAAACAAGAACAACTCCTCTTTACTTCTTGGCATTAACAAAACAGAACAAACTAACAGCAAGAAAAGTACTGCAGGCCTTGGGCTTCATGGCATCATGCATAATCCTGGTCCCCCATGCCAGACTGCATATGAGAAAGCTACAGTGGTACCTAAAGAATTTATGGTCTCAACACAGGCACAGCTTAGAAACCGAAATCCCACTAATCCCATGCCTAAAGCAGGAGTTCCTATGGTGGGCTCAAGCATGCCAGTCAAACCCAGGCTTGCCATTCCACAAATTCCAAGCAAGCCAAACCATCACAACGGACGCCTCAGATCTAGGCTGGGGGGCACACATGCTGGACAAATGCATACAAGGATTATGGACTCCAGACCAGCTGCACCTGCACATAAATAAAAAAGGAATGCTGGCAGTAAAACTAGCAATCCAGAATTTCAGACCATTCCTCAAAGAAGGCCATTTAATGATAAGGACAGACAACACCACAGTCATGTGGTACATCAATAAACAGGGAGGCACTCATTCATACCCCCTATGCAGAATGACTCTGGACCTTTGGAATATGGCTCTGAGCTACAACATCCAGTTACAGGCAATATTTGTACCGGGAAAAGAAAACATCCTAGCAGACATGTTAAGCAGAACTACCTCGGATGCTCACGAATGGATGCTACACCCGGACATCTTCAAGGCCATCACAAAGAACTGGGGAATGCCACAAATAGACCTATTCGCATCCCCACTCAATCACCAGCTCAAGAAATTCTGCACAAGGACATACCACCCACTAGCATGGAAGGTGGACTCTCTATCCTTCAGTTGGAAAGGCCTGACAGCATATGCATTTCCACCTCTCCCTTTGATGCACAAGGTACTACTGAAAATCAGAGGAACGCCCAAGGATAATCCTGATAGATCCAAATTGGCCAAGACAACACTGGTATCCATTGCTGAGGAGCATGTCTCGGGGGAGGACGTGGACACTACCCCTGATGCCTTTGATGTTAACTCAGAACAACTACAACATCATGCATCCAAACCTAAAAACTCTGCAACTGACTGCCTGGAACATCACATAACAACTAACCCAGACTTATCCCAAAGGGTTAAAGACATTATCCTTGAAGCCCGCAGACCTTCAACAAGAAGGAACTATGCAGGAAAATGGAAAAGGTTTGTCATTTGGAGTACTGAAAGAGGAAAAGATGTGTCAAAGATAGACATTGCTAACATCCTGGAGTACTTGGCAGAGCTTCTACATACAGGCCTGTCCTATTCCTCCAAGATACATGCATCAGCTATTTCTGCAGAATACAGCTTCGATCCCCCTGTCTTTTCACATCCTCTACTCGGGCAGTTCCTCAGAGGAATCAAGAATGTAAAACCTCCTAGGAAACCACCATTACCAGCATGGGACTTGAACTTTGTGCTAGAAAAATTGACACTCCCTCCATTTGAACCAGCAGCAACAGCAGACCTTCAACACCTGTCATGGAAAACTGCTTTTCTACTGGCAATTACTTCAGCAAGAAGGGTTTCTGAACTACAGGCCTTAATGGCAGTGCAACCCTTCCTAATACTCCATCAAGATAAGAGTGTCCATGAGCACTAATCCTACGTTTATGCCTAAGGTGGTATCCAGAGTGTCTCTAAACCAGGCAATCCACCTACCTACCTTCTTTCCCAATCCACAGAACAGGGGGTAAAGACTGCTGCATACCTTGGATGTACATACAGTTACGCTACTACCTGGACAGAACCAAAGGTAACGGAAAAACTGACCAGCTTTTAGTAGCCTATGCAACAGGAAGGGAAGGAAAAGCAATTTCCAAACAGACAATCTCTAAATGGATAGGAAATTGCATAAGATTCTGTTACTCTTACCATGGAAAGCAAATTCCACAGAACATAAGACCTCACTCTACAAGGGCTACAGCCACTACCACAGCTTTCTTACGAGGAGTGGCTACCAAGGACATTATTGAGGCGGCTACTTGGACCTCCGTGCATACATTTGCCAAGCATTACAACTTACCTATATATTCTAGATCCCAAGCAGGGTTTGCCACTGCTGTTTTACAAGGGATCCTAACTACACCATAATTCTTCTTCCTCCTCCCCTAGTTTGGCTATGGTATTCTACCCATTTGTTATGACTGCAGATGCATCCTTGAAGGACATAGTACAGTTTTGTACCTACCATAAATGTAGATGTCCGAACAGGATAGCATCTGCAGTCAGGATTACCCACCCTCCTTCCCCTCTATGGTACTCCTAGGGTATTTACCCTCCTAATAGCTAGCTAGGGGGGGATCTCTTATGGTGTATTTGTTTGTATATATGTACATACATGCTTATTTTTTGTATTTGCCTTCTATTTTTTTTGGAAACATTGGCATTTATCCAAAATTTAGTTTTCCAAGAGGGCAACTGGCATCTGGGGCAAGAAACACTGAGGAAAATGGCGTCGGCTGATGCCTTTATACCCGAAGACCAGGAGAGATGACGTCGGATGAAGTGCGACACCAGCCGAGGCCAGACCCAGACTTTGGAATCCGGCCGACCGAAGGGCTGCCTGACGACAGGACAACCCATTTGTTATGACTGCAGATGCTATCCTGTTCGGGCATCTACATTTATGGTAGGTACAAAACTGTACTTTACACGATTGGGGAGACTCATTTATCTCTTCTGTCCCATGCTTCCAAAGGAACTACCCTGCCAAAACCACCTTTTTGAGAAGGCCTACCACAGTTGCCAGCCAAAAGCAAGAGGGACTCCAGGAAACAGTCCTCAACCAGATCTGCTCCCTCTACTCCTGCTACCAAACAGCCCTTTCAGGGTAAGTCTGGTAGCCTGTGACTACCAGGCACTGGATTCAAACACCCGGCTTTCCATGCATCTCTGTCTCTCTAAGCTTGGAATCAGGTTACCCAGGACTCTTGGGTCCTCTCTAATAAAACAGGGATACTTAATGACTTGGGGAGACCAATGAGAACTGCTCTCCTTCCCCTGGGTTATTCAGGAGCTCCTAGATCAAAGAACCATTCAAGAAGTCCCTGTATATGCAAGAGGAAAGGGATTTAACTCCATGATGTTCTTAGTTCCCAGGAAAGAAGGTCCATAGAGACCAATCCTGGACCTTTCCCATCTCAACACCTTCCTTCAAGTTCCCTCCTTTCGCATGCTCACCCCTTCCTACCCCGCTCCCTCTGATCCTACCCCAGCCCTTAGTATCCTTAGAGGTAAAAGCCACCTATTTACACATTCCAATCCATCCCCTCTTCAGGAAATTCTTCTGCCTCTCAGTGGGTTCTGCACACTATCAATTCTGTGCTTTGCCATTTGGTTTCTCTACAGCCCAAGAGTGTTTACAAAATGCATGGCACCAGTCATGGCCTTTGCCAGGGCAAAGTGAATCCAACTCTTTCCCTACTTTGATATCCTGATCCAGGCCCCGTCAGCTCCTATGCTTGTACAACATCTAGACTTCACCATTTCCCTCTTGAGAAATCTGAGGTTCACTATAAATCTCAAAAAATGATTGCTCATTACTTTTCAGTTGTGTTCCTGGGGTGCAGGATCCTAACAGAAAAAATGATGGCCTGTCTTCCCCCAGAAAAAAAAAATTGTCCCTTACTACTTAAGGAATTGTTCCCTCTAAGAGCCATATCAGCCAGGGAGTTCCTCAGGCTTCTGGGATTCATGGCCTACACCATTCCCATGGTTCCCCTGGCAAAACTTCACATGAGAGAGTTCCAGTGGTACTTGATAACAGTCTGGGAACAGCATCTGCACCCCTTGGAGTTAGATTCCAGTGCTCCCATGCCTTTCCAGGGAATTGAAATGGTGGATAGCTCAGATAAACGCTAACTCCAAGCCTGCCACTGCAGCCCCCCCCAAACAAGACCTCTTCAGACGCCTCAGACCCAGGTTGGGGAGCAACCTTGGGAGAGTGAGAAACTCATGGGCCCTCACTCAACAGAAAGAACACTTCAATATCAAGAAAATGAAAGCCCTGTTATTAGCCTTACAAATTTTCAAGGATCATCTCCTTCCAGGCACACTGAGGTGGTACAATACCACTGTACTGTGGCACATAAACAAATGGGGGGACAAGGTTCTACCTCTTGTGCAGGTTAACCCGACTTGGGAACTCTCCATAGACATACAAGTCAACATCCAAGCGGTCTACATTCCTTCAGCAGACAGTGTCATAGCAGGTACTCTAAGCAGGACTATGACGCTATCTAATGAATGGATGCTAAACGGATGTGTTTCTGGATCTGGTCCGTCAGTGGGATATTCCAGATGTGGATCTGTTTGCCTCCCCCATGAGCAGACCGTGTCCAACCTTCTCTCTAGGGTACCACACCCTGAAGCATGGAGGGTGGATGCTTTTTCCCTTGGAAGGGGGTGTAAGTTTATGCATTCCCCCTTCCCTGTCATACAAAAAGTTCTGCTGAAAACTCAAAGAACCTCAAATCTTGTAGGCGACTCCCTACTGGCCAAGACAGCTCTGTATGTTCTTCGTGTTTCACTGTTGCAGCCATTACATTTGGGTAATCCTGCTGGCAGGTTGCCCTCAGTCGGCCTGAATTCCAAAGTCCTGGGTCCTGCGTCGGCTGCTGTCGCCCCTTCCCTGACAGGTCGTCAGGGGTATAAAAGAAGCAGCCAACGCCATTTTCTTCAGTCTTTCTTGCTGCGCGGTGCCCGAAGCAGAAGCAGTTAGCAAGTGCTGGTCGGCCGACTCCTGAGATTTTCGAGTTCGAATTTCAGATCTGAAGTCTTCTATAAAGCTAAGTACCCCGTTGAGGAAACTTTTTTTCTTGCTCCAGAACCGATGTCAGAAAAAGTTAATAATTGTATTTCTTGTGGGAAGCAAATACCTCATAAGGACTTTCATTCTTATTGTATTCCTTGCCTAGGCCCTGACCATAATTTTCTAGGTTGTCTGTTTTGTGCTAGATTTAACCAACGCACTATTAAGTGTCTGTATGATTATGCTTTAAACTACTTTGGGCGCAGATTTAATTACCCAGAAATGTCGTTGGAAAGCCATCCGACTACCGAAGTTCACAAAAAATGCAAAGAAAAAGAAAGACCGAGGCCCAAAACTGACTAAGCTTCTCCTAAGCTAGTCACCGGTTCGCTGGTTCTCAGTGAGGCGCTTTCACAGCCCCTGAGTCGCAGGCCGCTACAGACTCTCACGTGGAGTCGGCCATGCTGCTGGAAACTCAAGGTATTGCAGCCTCAGACACAATTCCTTCAGATGGGTCCGGAGCCGCTGAGCAGGCACCGGCTTCTGAGGGTGTATTCAGACCTAAACATCTATACATTAAACCTACTTCTAAGGCAAAGACTAAAGCACCTTCAAAGGCAAAGAAGCTACCTCAAGAGCCACATGGACAGGCCTCCATGCCAAAAAAAAGATGCTTAAAATGGCCGAAGACTTGATAATCAGGGGTTCCCATCCCCCTTCTGATAAGAGGCCTAGGCAAGAGACTGAGTCTTCAGACAGGTTTTCATTTCTTCTGATTCCTCTTCTGATCAGGAATATTCTTTTCCCCCCTATGAGGATTCTGATGCTGAAGAATCCTTTCCTTCAGCTTCTCCTCCTGAGGATTATTCTTTTGGGCAAACCTTGCATACCATGAGGGAGCATTTCCACTGGGAGAGCCAAGATTTTTCAGTGTCTAAAAAAAAAAAAGGCTCAGGGATTTCCTGTTACTACCTCAGCACAAGCCCCTAGCCATCCCTCCTGTGTTAGACATTGTAGATGATGTTCATAGGTTCATAGGTTGATACTAAGCTGTCTGACCTAGGGCATTTACAAGCCTAGCTAGTGTGTGTTTGGCTTTCGCCGCCCTTTTAGATTAGTTAACTGTACCTCTGTGTAGTAGGTCACAGAAGGTAGCCCTTTTAAGGTTAGTTTACTGTACCTCTGTCAAGCAGGGACACAGAAAAGATCCCAGGAGTAAACTTACGATCTCCCATCCACTCGTCAAGATCCCTCTTGAAGAGGGTCGGTGAGGGGCTCTGCCTAACGTGGATTGGGATTTTGTTCCAGAGTGAGGGGAGCCTCTGGGATATGAATCTGTCCCTCCAGCATGTCCTATTTATTTCTGTGCTGAGGTTCAAGTCCCTGGAGCGTGTAGCTCCAAGGGATTTGGATTTCCTGAGGTGAAGCATGTCCATTAATTCTGGGTTGGACATGGCTTTATACGTCAGACACAGATCGCCTCTGAGTAGGCAGTATGCAACTGAGTAGAGCTGGAGTTTCTTTAGCCGAACTGCATAGAGCATCTGTTTGAGCCCCTTGATCCTCTTGGTGAGGTACTTTTGGGGTCTTTCCAGTTGCTGCAGCTGTCTGGTAAGGTACATCCCAAATGGGGCATTGTCTTCAATTATGGGCCTGATAAGTGATGAGTAGAGGGGCACAATGACCTATCTTGATCTAGATATGAATCCTTTCATGATAAGGTGGTCTATATAGAAGGTCTTTCTAACCACTTTGGCAATGTGATTGCCAAAGGAGAGATTGCTGTCTACTTGGGTCCCCAAGTCCCTAATTACTACTTCTGTACTTGGATTACCACCTATGTGGTAATTTGTGGGCACTTTGTTTTTCCCAAAGGGGATGACTATGCACTTTTTGGCATTTAGCTTTAGGTCATGGCTCTGGCACCAGTTATCCGCCTGTGAGACCCTTTTGGAGGATGCTTGTGTCAGCCGGAGAGTCTGTTACGGCACCCAATTTGCCGTCACCTGCGAACTTGGTCGGCCATAGTCCACCCGTGTTAGCCTGTACCTCAGAGAAATATATACCGAACAAGAGAGGTTCCAGGACTGAGCCTTGTGGGACGCCACTTGTAACTGGTTTAGAGTCTGACATGGCACCTGCTATTCTGACCATGTGGGTTCTATCCCTGAGCCAGTTTGCAACCCATCTTGTGACATGGGGTTGATATTTAAGCTGGTGAGCTTGTTTATGATGCCAGAGTTGGGGTATTGTCGAAGGCTTTTGCGAGTTCCAGGTAGGCTGTGTGGACTACCTTCCCTTCATCTATGACTTTGGTAACTGTTTCAAAGAAGTCAACCAGGTTCAAGAGGCAAAATCTGCCCTTGACAAAGCCGAATTGGGTAGGATCTAGTGTCTGGAGGTTCCCAATGTCTTTGTTTATGATTTCCATGATACGCTCCATAGCTTTGCAGACCAGGCTTGTCAGGCTTATAGGGCGATAGTTTCCGGGGTCTGTTGTGGCACCACCTTTGTGGAGTGGGACCACTGTTGCTGTAAGCCATTCCTTGGGTACATATCCTGTAGTAAGGCTGAGATTGAACAATGACTTTATATGAGGGTTTAGTTATTCTTGGAGCTCGTGTAAGACGCATCCCGGGACACCGTCTGGTCCCATTGATGCTGTGTTTTTTGCTTTGGAGAGGGTAGCTCTCACCTGTGCATCTGTGATCTCTGGAAGGCTACTCTCTGTTGGGATAGACATTTGCTCTTTTGGGGGGGGGGGGGTTTGCACTGAACCTTTCTGCCAGGATGTTGGCAATGTCTGTGGGTTCAGTGTATTTTTTGTCATTTTGCACTAACTCAGAGCATATTTGGGAGTTGCCTCCCAGGTTTCTGACATAACTAAAGGCCTTGTGATTATCTTTAGTGTCTTGTGCAATTTTTCTTTCAAAGCTGGCCTTAGATGATTTTATGAGGGATTGTTACTTGCTAGTACTGATCAGAGACGCCTTCCCTTTTTGGGATTTTGTTCCATCATGTAGTAGCTTTCTCCTTCTGTTGTATAGCTTATTTATGGCCGGGGTCCACCAGACAGGTCTCCTACCTTTGGAGGAGTGAGTCTTGGTTTTATTTGGGAAAGCATGCTCCATGCATTCCTGTAGGTGTCCATAGAATGCATTTGTAAAAGATTCTGTATTTTGGGCCGTATTTTCCACTGGTCTGGGGGCTTTGAAGGATTCCACCTCGGTTTTGGGAAATGTGAAGTTTGCTTTTGAGAAGTTTTTCACTGGTTTCCTTGGCTAGGGGTGGGGACGGAATATGGATGTCCAGTGAGATTAGTTTATGGTCTGATCTTACCAATGAGGGGTATAGCTCTGGTGTGGAACAGAGACCCCATGTTGGTGATGACCAGATGAAATATGTTTTCCCCTCTTGTGGGAGTAGTGACCTGTTCCATAGCATTTGAGTTGATAAATTCTGGGAACTGTTGGGCAAGGGTGTTTGGGCTTGAGTAGTTTTCCCAATCAATGTTTGGTAGTTGAAGTCTCCCAATATAATGGTGTTTGGAGAGACCTTCATGTTCTCCAGTGTTCTCAGGAAAGCCAAATTAGGTTCTTGTGTTTGGGAGGGTGGTCTGTAGCAGGCTACAAACTGAAAGGCAGTTTTGTCCACTGTTAGTTGCACATGGATGGTCCCCGATGCTTCGTGCAGTGCCACTAACCTGGAGGTGTGGGTATCTTTGATAAATATGGATACTCCCCCTCCTTTTGTGGTTCGGTCCGAGTTTTGGGGCCGGAAAGCATGGTATGAAGTATAACCTGTTAATGCTGGGGTGCTCTCGGGAGCCTTGAACTAGGTTTCTGTTACTGCACAGACATCGATATTCTCCATACTGAGGAGAGTCTCGAGTGCGTGCATCTTGAGGTTTAGACTTCTGGCGTTGAGCAGCATTACATTTAGTCTTTTTTTTCTTTGTGTTGTCTATGGAAGTGGGTTTGTCTTTTGAGCCTTGCCTGAAAAAGGTACTATGGGGGAGGCAAGAGCCTTTGCCAGTATTTGAAAACCCAGGGGTGACAGGTGCAAGCCGTCCCTAGCGAAGCAACGTGGCTAGTCAAGCATGTCATCCCAGGCTGACAGACACGGGATCCCCTTTGAATGACACCAATACTTTAGCCAATTGTTAAAATTGATCATTTTGTCTTTATACTGTGGCATCATTCTTGGTGAGGGTAAGATGCTACTCATGGTCAGGGTCATACCGGCCTGGGCTACATGATCAAAGAGCTCCTCTGTCTTTTTTCATGTAGTCCAGGGAGGTACGTCTCAGGTCATTCACACCAGCATGGACAATGACGGAGTCATATTTGTACTTGCTTTGAGTGACCTGAGTGCTTGTGTTATGTGGCGGATCCTGGCACCAACCTGAGTGCTTGTGTTATGTGGCGGATCCTGGCACCCGACAGGCAGCTTACAGTGACCTTCTCGTTCAGCTGGGTGAGTGGGACGCCAGTGTGTCTGACAATAGTCACCTATTACAAGTATATTAGGTGTGTTTAGTCTTAATGGCTGTGACTGTGTGGCACACTGACTTTGTGAGCTATGGTGGGTATTGTTTCATGGTAGGGGTTGCTTGGATGTCTGCTTTGGAGGTCTCTGCTGCTTAGGCAGATTTTTATTTAGAGCCTCTGAGTATGTTTTTGTGTGTTTATTTGGTTTGCTGATAAGATAGGTCTATGTGAGACTGGATTTGTGGTGTGTGTGTGTGGTTACCTTCTCCTCCTGTCAGGCTGTGCCAGTACTGGGTTGAGAGAGCTTAGCCTCCAGTTTGGCTATATAGTTGCATCTGTCACATATATTTGAGCTTGTTGGGAGGAGGAGAGGGTGGTCTGTATACATAAGGCAGTTGTAACATTCCCTCAGGATTCCCAGATTCACCAGCTGGACAGGAGAGTAAACCTGAAACTGACCTTTGGACATGCCTGAATAATGTAGGGAACTACTTATTGATTGATCAGAAAGAACCAATAGGGAGCAAGTGCTGAAAAGGAGTATAAGAGGATGTGGTGCTTAAGTTTATTAGTGTTTATCTATAAGATTACTTATACGAGCAAGTGCAGGGCTTTAGAATGAAAATACAGTGCTTATTTTGAGATTTAGAGCAGTTCTAAGGGAAAAAGTGAAGAGCAGACTTTGTGAAGCCGGCAGTAGTTTAAACCAAGCGGCGCTGCTCTGTGCGCAAGACCACGCAAAAAAAGAGTTGCAGGGTTTTGAGAGAGAGATTAAGGAGTTTGGAATTGACCCAAAATGGCCAATAAAACTACAGCTTCTAGGCAGTAACCACTCCTACAGGGACAGGCAGGCTGCTCAGTGTTAACCACTGCCACTGGTGAACACAGAGACTTCCCTTTAGCCCAAGCAAGCACTGGCCTCCAAGAAACTTACAAACAGTTCAGAACAGCAAATCTGTAACTGAACTTTCTGAAATTTCAGAAAGTGGGAAAAAAGCAAGATTTTGTTTTAAGGTAGCAGAGATACACAAGTAGTAAAATAGAGCAGTGCAATAAATGACCACACACTTGAGTGCTAGGCCAGAGTCAGGTAAAATGCAATTTTAATAAAACTGATTTTAAATTAAGTGCAACACAGGAAATGCAGTAAACAGGCTCTAGATGTGTTCTAAATACTGTTTCTAATACAGATATCAACTTTAGCAAGCTGGAAAACGCTGAAAAATAGGTGTTTTCGGAGTCTAGTCTTACCCCTGACTCCTCACCTCCAGCACCTGTTAAGCCTGACTGATATTACAGGGTTCCTGACTCGCATACATTTTTTTAAAAACCCTGCTGCAGTCCCAGAAACTTATCTCTCAGGGTCCCAAGGGTGTTGAGGCTTCCGCTGCAAAAAAAACTACCCCTTCAGACAGGGTTTCTAGGGCACTGGATAGATGGGGAAAAATGGTTTACACATCTGCTACCTTGGCTATAAGGGCCTTAAACTGTCAGTTTCATATGCTCAAATATCAGCAACATGTCATGGCATTGCTTAAACAGAAAATGTTAAATTCTGAATGTGCAGAAAAGGAAATGCAGGATATATTGCATGCAGCTGAACAAGTTGGAAAGCATACTCTGCAATGTGGTTTTGAATCTTTAGAGGCCTGCTGCAGGGCTGCAGTTACAGGTTCTATAATTAGAAGGCATGCTTGGTTAAAGGAACAAAACCTGCCTGATCATGTTAAATTATTGGATACACCTTTACAGCATGATTGTGTTAAGGCAGAGGAGGTGTTAAAGAAAATCAAGGACAAGGCTAAATCTATGCAAACGGTCAAATATTTCTTACAAGTACAGCCACCTAGGTTTAGTAGACACTGTCCTGTGTCACAGACCTCAAAGGGACAGACCCAGACGCAAGATTCATACAGGTCAAAGCAATGGGGTGCTTCTACCTCCAAAAGTGGAGAAGACAAATCACAGCCTTACAGGAAACAGAACCAATGACTTGCCCCTGCCTGCACCAAGCACTTATTTCCTGGCAGCACCCTTGGGGGGGAAATTAGCATTTTTTTTCTCAAAATTGGCACATTATAACCCAGGACTAGTGGGTTCTAAATATTGTGTCACAAGGCTAACAGTTCCATTTCCATACCCTGCCAAAGGCAAACGGCTGGCCAGACCTGCCAAAAAATCAATGGGCAGAGGCACAAAAACAAGTCTCATCCCTCATGGGACATGAGGGCCATTCAACAAGTGCCAGAGCAAGAGCGGGGACAAGGTTTTTACTCGACTGTTCTTGGTACCCAGAAAGGACAAGGCCTGGAGGCCAATACTGGACCTATCGATTCATTCCTGGACATACCAAAATTCAAAGTGTTGACTTTGCAGCAACTACTGCCCATGCTGGGCAAGAACGCTTGGCTTGTAACTTTAGACCTAAAAGAGGCATACCTGCATGTCCCAATCAGACAAAGATGCAGAAGATACCTCAGATTCAAGGCTGGTTCAATGCATTACCAATTCTCTGCACTGCCCTTTGGCTTATCTACTGCGCCCAGGGTTTTTACAAAGTGCGTGGCCTAATGGTTAAGGTGTTTGCCTTACAAACACAAGGTACAGGGTTTGAATCTCATAGGGGACAACTGGCTAGGCTTAAAATGGCTCACAAGGGCAGTTAGCCTAGTACTAACCTATGAACCTATGAACTATGAACCTATAAACCAGTAATTGTATTCTGCAGACAAAGAGGAATTCAACTATATCCTTACTTGGGCGACTGCCTAATTCAAGCAGAGAACAAGGACATCCTTTTACAGCATCTGGCGTTTGTGAAAAAACTTCTAACATGCCTAGGGTACACAGGCAACGAAAAGAAATCAAAACTCGTACCCTCTCAAGAGATAATATTCCTGGGTGCAAGCTTAAATACAACTGCCCAGATGGCTTATCTCACGCCAGACAAAGACAACTGACTGCCTACTTCAACATGTTAGCAACAAAGGCCCAGTTATCTGCAAGAAAAATTCTGCAGGCTTTGGGCTTCATGGCATCCTGCATCCTACTAATTCCATATGCAAGGCTGCATATGAGGAAACTTCAGTGGTACCTAAAAAGTTGTCACCAAAACAAGGGACAGCCATTCACATTACCCCCAGCCAGGCAAACACTAACAACGGATGCGTCCGATTATGCCTGGGGGGGGCCCACATGGCAGGAAAATGCATTCAAGGAACATGGACCTCAAACCAAATGCATCTACATATCGATCAAAAAGAGATGCTAGCTGTTCAAAATGCCCTGACAGCCTTCAAGGACCTACTTCAACCAGGACACCTACTGATAGACAGAACACCACTGTCATGTGGTATATAAATAAGCAGGGGGGCACACATTCTTACCCACTTTGGAGACTGGCCATGACTTTGTGGGACACAGCATTGACTTACCAAGTACATCTGCAGGCACAATTCCTGCCAGGAAGGAAAAATCCTCCGGCAGACTAACGAAGCAGAAACTTCATGGATCCCCACGAGTGGCAGCTGGATCCACAAGTCTTCAGCATAACAAGGAAATGGGGATGCCCAGACATCTATTTGCCTCCCCTCACAACTACCAACGAAAGATTCTGCACAAGGATTTATCAGACGAGCATGGAAAGTGGGACGCCCTATCCTTCAGCTGGAAAAACCCATCAGTATATGCCCCCCCTGCCTCTCCTCCCCAAGGTGTACTCCTAAAGGTCAGGCAGGAGAAGCCGAGGATGATACTGATTGCACCAGACTGGCCCTGCCAGCACTGGTACCCAATATTAAGGAGCTTTCTCAATGCCCTGCTTGGACCCTTCCTGCCGTACCACATCTACTGTCCCAGCAAAACAATTGGATCCTGCACAGCCAGCTCAGGACTTTAAACCTGGCAGCATGGCGGATAATGTAATCATACAAAACACACCTCTCAGCAAAGCTATGATGGATGTCATTTTGGAAGCCAGAAGGCCTAGTACTAGAAAATTTTATGCTGGAAAATGGAAGAGATTCTGTGCTTGAACCAAGCACAAGGAACATATACAGCTGTGCCAAATATTCCTCAGATTTTACAATACTTATGCTGGACAAAGGCCTATCTTTCTCATCTATTAAAATTCATGCCTCTGCCATTTCGGCTCATTACAATACAGAGCCACCAATCTTTTCTCATCCCTTATTAAAACAGTACCTCAGAGGAGCTAAAAATGTAAGGCCTCCAAGGAGAGCACCAATGCCAGCATGGGACCTCAGCTATGTCTTGGAAAAACTCACCCTGCCTCCTTTTGAGCCAGCTGCTACTACTTGATATATCTTGGAAAACAGCTCTGCTCCTAGCAATTACTTCTGCAAGACGAGTTTCAGAGCTACAGGCACTCATGGCTAATGGAGCCTTTTATAATTTTTTTATCCGGACAGGGTCTCCTTTAGGACAAATCCAACTTTTATGCCTAAAGTGGTGTCCAGTGTGGCTCTTAACCAAACCATTCATCTGCCAACTTTTTATCCAAAGCCACAGAACAAGGGGGAAAGAATTCTGCATTCTTTGTACGTACACAGACAGCTTAGATTCTACTTGGACAGAACCAAAGTTTTCAGAAAGACAGAGCAATTACTAGTGGCATATGCCGCAGGATCACAAGGAAAGGCCATCTCAAAGCAGACCATTTCTAAATGGATAGCCCACTGCATTACTTTCTGCTACTTACAACATGGCAAGCCAGTGCCTAAGGGCATTAGGCCACATTCCACCAGAGCTACAGCCACTGCAGCAGCCTTTGTCAGGGGAGTACCAGCCAAGGACATTTTAGAGGCAGCTACTTGGAGTTCAGTGCACACCTTTACAAAGCACTATCATCTGCCACAATACTCTTAAATCCAGAGCAGGCTTTGCCACTGCAGTTCTGCAGGGACTCTTAGCCGCTCCTAATGCGGTTTAGCTCCAGCCCCCCACCATAGCTTTGAGAATCTACCCAAATGTAACGACTGCAGCAGTGAAAACACTAAGAACATAGTACAGTTGTGTACACTTACCATAAATGTAGATGTTTGAGTGTATTCACTGTTGCAGTCCAGGTTTCCCACCCGCCATCCCCCTTTTTTCTGATGGATCCTATCTTTCCTTCTGTATTTTACACAATCTATGTTGCAAGCAGATAACTCAAATGTAATGACTGCAACAGTGAGTACACTTGAACATGTACATTTATGGTAAGTGTACACAGCTGTACTTGTGTCTGCCATTGCTTCCATACTTTCTCATGCATGAGAAGTCTAGTTGATTTGGATAGCCAGGGGGCGTGGTTATTTTTCACCTGCTGTACACATGGTGGGGCAATGCTATTTAGAGTGTTCATGAAGGTTATGTTGAAGTAATCAACAGCTTTGTCCAGTAAGAGAGTTTTCAGTAAACGCCAGTCTGTTGATTAGAGGATATAGTTAAAGGTGATAGGATTGAATGAGGTTAGATTCTTGGTTTGTTTGTTTAGGTGCTGACTCTTGACAGGGGAAGGAAGCTCCCTGAATAAAGACAGGGAGGTGGTCAGTGAGGGTATTGGGGAGAGTTCCGGTGGATGATATTGGATCCAGTCTAGAATGAATCCATTGTCATTACTTTTGTTGAGTCTGGTTGGGTTTTTTTATGAGCTGGGTGAAGCTGAAGATGGATATTTGAGGAGGGAGCAGAGCTCTAACCAGCTGATATTTAAATCGCTTAGTATAATAGTTTCATTCTTGATATTGGATGAAATCCATGCTAGGATGTTGTCCAATATAGGAATGTTGCTTCCAGGGGGTGTATAAACCGTGACTAAGCAGAGATCTGAAGTTGTCTTCATTTGGTCTTCAGCCCTGTGGGACACTGATCTGGCATGGATCCGACTCTGCTGCCTGTCTGATCTGAGCTCCAAGCTCCTCACTCTACCCATAATGCCCTTGTCTCCTTCCCCTTTTCAGATCTTGTTTGCCATGCTCATGTAAACATTTTGATCCGTTTACTTTGGGTAAGTGTTTCTTTTTGTCCATTCTAGTTTTTTGTCTAGGAATTCTCTCTTCTATCTTCCAGTCTCCCCTCTGCATTTTTGCGTCTGTTTAAAAAAAAAAAAAAAAAAAAAAAGATTTGGGCCTACTTTTCTCTTTGATCATGACAGAGACTCCTAAATCTGGGTTTCACATGTGCACAGAGTGTGGCCACAAGCTTGAGTGTTTAAAGTTTGCCCACCTTGATTCCTCCTGCTCAATCTGCGCGGGGTTAATTTCCCACGCATTGATCAACAGGATTCATTTCCCACGCATTGATCAACAGGATTCTAAAAGGCCTTATCCCCGCATCTGCTAGAGGGGCCCAGGCCTCCTCTTCCACTGCTACCCCCGCTATGACTTCTGCCCCCAGCCCCGGCCTCTGAGACTCCTCTTCCTGCCAAGAGGACCCAGGGATGTGGATAAGCATAGGCATAAGGCCAAGGCTAGGAAGCGGTCCCCCAAACGCTCATCCTCAGCGGGACCTCCTGCCAAGCTCAGAGAATCAATTCTATCCGGGTCCGTTCCCCTCGCTTCTCCCCACAGCCGAAGGTATTTTGGACCCATTCCCCGGCATTGATGTCATCTCACTTGGCCCTCTAGGCTGGTGTCTGTGGCTTCTTCATTCAGATCTACCTGCAGCCTTTCCGAAGCTGAGGTGGACATGATGCAAAAGTTCATCCACACACAGCTACAGATGAGTCTTGCCTGCCTCATCTCTCTCTGGAGCAGGGGCATGCAGTCTGCCTTCATTCAGATTACTCCAGTCCATCCCTGGTTTTGGAGTCCTCTGATCAGAGGTCCCTCAACATCTAGGGGTCAGCGCTGACTGTACCTGGTACCTTGGCACCAGCCATTACCTTGAGCAGGTCGGATCCAACTAGCTCTGATCTGTCCGGCTGTCTGAGCCATAGCCTTGGGGCTAGATCCGAGGGGAGGGTTTCGGCGCAATTTCTTTGGAATGGAGCCTTACAATCGGAGTCTCTGCACTTGGAAGTTCGGCTCCGGCTCCCCTGTTGATCCAGGGGATTGTGGAGCAGTCTGTTGCCCCTATTCAGACAGTTAGCTCTCCATCTGCTTTGACGTGGTGAAGAGGGTTCTCTCGATCCCATAGAGACCCTTGCTACTCTGGTTTTCAGAATCTGTCCTGGCTCCCTCTTTCTCTGGTCTGGATTCTGCCATCCCATCCTGTTACTTCAGGGATAGCCTGCTGCCTCTTTGCCCCAGGGAGCCCCCTCATGGGAGCTGCTAGAAGTTTGAGTCCTCCCCAGAGACCACCGCTGATGAGTTTCATTGAAAACGTACGTGTAAAAGGAAGCACATAGACTCCCCACCGGAGTCCCACTGAAGACACCGAATTGGGGGAGGGCCCCCCCCCCATCAACCCTGGAGGATGTGTCATTTGGAGACATCATGGAGCTCCTACAACAGAGTGGGGATGGTCCGTCCAAAAAAAACAACCCTGACTAGTCTGTTCCTGGACACGTTTGGTGCAGGACAGTCTACTTCCCGGGTGTGTCCTTCCACTGCAGATCCCCTATTGGATCTTGTGACATCTCTGACATGATGGAGCCTATTCAAGTGCCTTGATAAGGCCCTTTGCGCCCCTGCAGACAAGCTACATTGGTCAAAGGAACCCCTGGTCGATGCCATGGTTGTGGCAGCAGCCACCAAGAAGGAGCTCGCACAGGAGAGCTCCACAGTTCACCCGCTGGACTGAGAGTCTAGGACGTTGGACCATTTTGGGAAGTGGGCCTATGCTTCAGCCATGTTCACTGTGTGCGCACTGAACTATATGGTACATGTCATTAGGCTTCAGCAAGACCTCGTGAAGGTCGCAGAGTCTACCTCAGGGTCCATGTCTGTGGAGGATAAGAAAGGTGGTTCCCTCCAGAATGGCCACCCTTACTTCCATTGCCAATACCGCTATGCAGTTTCTCATGCCATCGAAGACCCTGCTGGGGCAGGCATTGCCATCAGACATCACGCCTGGCTACCGGTTTGTACCTTCTCGGAGCCCTTCAAGGCATCCTTTACAAATGCTCCACATGGTGGTTCAACCCTCTTTGGTAAGATGGTACTTGACACACTGATCCAGGGTGAGGAGAACGGGAAGACTGTCTGCCATCGGAATCCACTTCTCAACCCATCAAGGATCCTTCACCAGGAATCAGCAGGGGGCAAAGATGATGTGGTTCTGGAAGTCATTTTCAAGCTGCTAGAAAAACGAGTCATCCAGCCCGTTCCCTCAGACCAGTCTGCATTAGGCATCTATTCCAGGTTTTTTTTTGTGCAAAACTGGGGACCTGAGGCCATTTCTGCATCTCTCGAATCTGAATCTGTCAATTGCCAAGACAAAATTCCGAATGTTCACACTCCAATCTGTACTGCCTTTTTTTTTTTTTGCAGGAAAACGACTGGATATGCTCAGATATTCAAGATGCTTACTATCACATCAAAATGGACAGACGCTCTGATGTTTCTCCGCTTCAGGCTGGGGGCCAGTCATTACCAGTTCAGAACGCTTACCCGTTGGTCTCAACACAGCCCTTAGGGTTTTCACCAAATTGATGCTGGTAGCAGCTCACCTGTGGCTGCAGGACTTCCAGGTCTTCCCTTAACTGGACGATTGGTTCCTCTCTGACCCCTCCAGGCATCAACTCTACCAAGCCCGGGAATTTTCTCGTCCGAACCACCCACCAGTTTGGTATCACTTTCAAGTGCAACAAATCTTTTACAAGTGGTTCAAGTTCTGAACTTTATTGGAGCCTGGTTGGACACCATTCAGACCAGGGCCTTCCTGACACCCAACAGACTTGAGTCCCTTGAACAGCATGTCCCATCACCTTCTGCAGAGATGGTTTTAAGGGCATTGGGGTCCATGGAGGCCACGATCACCCTCATCTCCACAGCTCTGTTGCATATGAGGTTACTCAGTCCAGTGGTCCTTCCTGGATCTATTCTGTCACATCCGATTAGTCTCTCCCGGGCATCCGCAGATTCTCTTCTTTGGTGGACTCAGTCCCCAGATTTTCTTCATGGTTGCCCATTTACTCTCCCCGTCTCTGACCACAATGACTTATGGATGCCTCCCTGCTCTGGTGGAGCGGACATTGCTTGGGAAGGACAGTTCAAGGCACGTGCTCTTCCCTAGAGACCAATTGCATATCACCATCCTAGAGATTAAGGCGGTGCTATTGGTGTTGCAAGCTCTTCAGGCCATATTCCCCTAGGGATGATTGTCATCCAGACTGACAACATGTTGGTAATCTGGTATATCAATCAACAGGGCCAACAGGGGGGAACCAGGTCTTATCCCCTTTGCTGCAAAGCAATGAGATTGTGAAGTGGGCAATCTCCACTGGCCGTTTTCTGGTAGCAGCGCACATTCTGGGGAGGTGCAACATTCTGGTGGACAGGCTAAGCAGGTCTGTTCTGATGTCTTATGAGTGGTCTCTGAATCCTTCAGTAGCGAAGTAGATCTTTCTAAAGTGGTGTCAGCCTTGTTGCAATCTCCTCGCCTCTCCTTCCGGCGTGAAGTGCAGTGTGTTTTTCACTCTGAACCCCCTTCCAGGGGAGCCCCCAGAGATGCTCTAGTTTGTGCTTGGTCCTCCGGTTTTCTTTATGCTTATTCTCCTTTGCCCCTGTTCTCAACATTCATCCAGAAAGCAAAACGGCTGAGAAGCTCAGTCCTCATTGCCCCCTTCTGGCGTCACCAAGTATGGTTCCCTTCTCTGTGGTCTCATGTAGTGCATCCTCCCTGGACGTTGGATCCAGCTCCAGATCTGGTTTCCCATCCCTTAAGGATTCCACATCCAGATCAGGCTAGCCTGAAGCTCACCGCTTGGCTGCTCCAGTTCCCGTGATAGTTAAAACTCCTGAGTTGTCTTCTCCAGTTAAGATTTTGGTAATGGCTCATAAATCTTCAACAAGATTTATTCCAGTAAATGGAAGAGTTTCTCCATTTGGGCAACTCAATTTGACTGCTCCAGTTCCTAGCATGTTGGAGTTTTTGGCAAGCATTTTCCAGCAAGGTGCCAGTTGCTGTACAGTAAAGGTTCAATTGGCAGATATTTCTAACTACCACACAGGGAACAATTCAGCTTCTCTAGCCTCTTCCAAGCTTTGCAAAGCCTTTTTGAAGGGTGCTTTTCTTCGGCCGCCGATCAAGGACCATACGCCACCTTGGGATCGGTTTCTTCCCCTTTTGAACCCACTGCTTCAGTCGATCTACAGTTCCTGTCATGGTAGACTGCTTTCCTGTTTGCTATTACTTCAGCTAAAAGGGTGTCTGAGATTCAGGCCTCATTGGTGAAGTCCCCTTATATAATATTCCATAAAGACAGTTTTTTCTGTGCACTAATCCTTACTTTTTACCTAAAGTGACCTCAGAATCAAACTCAAACATCAGATTATCAACCTCCCCATCTTCTTTCCGAATTTTCAGAATAAAGGAGAGTATAAATTGCATCTGTTGAATGTTCATAGACAATTATGATTTTATTTACACAGAACAAAGGCCTTTTACAAGTCTGATCAACTTTTTGTTTCCTATTCACAGCCCTTTTTAGGGAAGTCTATATTTAAGGTCATCATTGCTCATTGGATTTCTCTGTTTACTTTTGGCATATTCAACAAAGGGAGTGCCTCTGCCAGGTCACATTAAGGCATATTTTACTACATCTGTGGCTACTTCAGCAGTCTTTTGGTCAGAGGTTCCTCTGAAGACGTTTGCTCTGCGGCTACCTGGGGAATCCTTCATCTCCCAGTACAAATTGGATCTTCTCTCCAGGCGTAGGGCATGCTTTGGCTCTGCCGTGTTACGGAATATCCTTCCATGAGGGTTTCCCAGGTGTTTTGAAGCTAGGGACTCTGTCCCCACAGGTTGAAGACCGAATGAAGACAACTTCAGATAAAAAAGTTGTGTACTCATATGAGTTGTTGCTCTTTTTTGTCTTCACCTGTCCCTCCCTCCTTCCTCCTGCCTCATTGAGGCTGTGTGGTTGGTTGGTTGAATAAGGCATGACCCTATTTTGACCATTATCTGTTACTACTTTTGATACTGTCTCGGTTTTTGGCATCAGGAAGTAAGTCATGGTATCGGGTTAGATTGTTGTAGGGGGCAGCAAACTTGATCTGAAGGGAGGATGCAGACTGGCATTATGGGTAGGGGAGGAGCTGGGATTAGATGCTGGAGAAAGGCAGCAGAGTAGGATCAGTGCCAGATCCATGTTCTACAGGTTGAAGACAAATGAGCATCAGCTCAGATGGAACATGGTGAGTACATAACTTTTTTGTCTTTTTTTTTTTTCCACTATTTATATTTAGGAATTTTATGAAGTCCTGTGCTGGAGAACTGTGATAAGGGGTTGGTAAATGGCACTAGGTTGTAGGAGTTGGAAAAGAGAACAACTCTGCCTCCTTTTTTCTGGGTCCTGTCTAACCTTATTGTTTGATGTCCTGGAGGGAGAAATTCAGTGTCTTTAATATGTGGTTTTAGCCATGTTTCGGTGGTTGCAATGATGTTGGGTTGTTGGTGTGTGACCCATGCATGAAAGTATGAGAATTTGTTAATGCTTTGGAGATTTAGGTTTAAGATATACAGAGACTTTGGAAGTACTGTTGAGTGTAGAGGGGGGCCAAGAGTAGTGTGGGACCTGGATTGGGGTGTATATCACCACTTAATTCTGTCAGAGGATGAGAGGCTTTGTGTTGGGGTAAGAGTGGAGCAAATTGACCAGGTCTCAGAGCACCGGAAAATCAGAAAAAACAATCAGCAAAAACAGTCAGTGTTTAAACTATTTGCAGCGAAAAGAAGATAGCTTTAGGGAGTCTAGACATAGTAGATGATGAGTGGTGGGGGGGGGGGATCCAGTAAGGAGAGAGAAGATAATTATAGCAGTAGAAGTGGGGGTAAAGAAGGGAGAGCTACAGTAAAACATATCTAAAAGACTGAGTGGAAAAGAGAGGGGGAAGAAAGTACAGGTGTTGCAGAAACTAGAGTACAATATTGCAATCGTGGATAAGTACAGGAAGAGCAGACTGGGATTAAAAGTAATACACCAGAGCAAGGAAAGTGGGGGGACTACAGAGTGGCTGCGAGTGGAGAGGGGAAAAGTTGTGTAATAGTACGGGGGGGATAACTGATATGATGAGTAGCATGATGGATAAAAAAATAAAACCAATATAATGAGGAGTGGGGTGGAGGAGGGAAGCTAGCAGTGGATGCCAATAAGTCAAGAAGCAAAGGAGCTCAATCTGAGTGAAGTATCAGAGGGGAAGAGCAAAACACTAAAAAAAAAAAAAAACTGAAAGACTATATAGTTGTAGAGTGGGGGGATGAGAGTCTTTGGTGGTGTGCATTAAAACTACAGCTGTTGGGTAGTCCAATCCCACCTTCATTTTTACATATGGGTTTGGAGACTATCCTCTGCTCCGACTCTGCTGATTTTCAAGCTCGAAGACTTCTGGTTGGCTCGTGGCTAAGCAGGTACCCCATGGTGCACCAGTGCAATCCCCAGATCTGGTTTCCGCTTCGAGTTCTGATGTACTTCTCTTGGCTCTGGCCAAGTCTTTTGCAATTTTTTCATTCATAAGTATTTTTGTGCATATTTACTGTTTAGTGTGTGTGTATATATATGGGTATATATACGTATGTGTGTGTGTATGTGTGTATATGTATATATATATATATATATATATATATATATATATATATATATATATATATATATATGTATGTGTGTGTATATATAGAGATATATATATATATATATATATATATATATATATATATATATATATATATATAGATATATATATGTATATATGTATATATATATATATATATATAGATATATATAGATATATATATATATATGTATATCTATAGGTCTTTACCTTAATTGTCTTGTGGTCTTGTTTGACCTTAGTAGTAGTATCCTGTGTACCACTAGTTAGGCGCAGTTGCGCTTTTTTTTGCCAAGATAGTTAGTTTTTGCGGTTTCACCATTCTTAATCAGCAGGGGCTCCTAAGTTTTAATTTAATGTTAATTGGTTGATTGTTAACCTGTGGTCTTTGGGATCCGCTAAAGTCTTATTCTAGGATTGCGATTGAAAGTTTTCCTGTTTTATTGAATGTGTGCATTTGTGTAGTGTTGTATACTTGGTCTGTTTGAGTTAGAAAACCCAGTTCTTTTACACAGGGCTAGGCCCATTTAATTCTGAGGACCTAGTCTTCGTGTACCCCTTTTATTTGTAATTTTCATTGAAAATTTTCCTGTGAGACTGAATCAGTCTGTTTCAACTAAAAAAACAGACCAAGTTTTTTTTAAACAGAAAGACCTAGTTTTGGGCTAGGCCTGTTTAACTTAGAGGACCTAGTCCTCGTGTAATTCTTCTGTAGGGCTAGGCCCGTTTTAGAGGACCTAGTTCTCAGTTCTCTATTTCTCCTCTGGTTTTGCTTGTGTGTCTGCAATGTCTAAGGATAGCAAGGAGCATAAACCCTCTTGGTTCAAAAAATGCATGAAATGCTCCCAGAAAATGTCATTAATGGATGGCCACAGTAGCTGTGTCTACTGCTTGGGAGCCATCCATTTGCAGGAATCATGTTTGTTCTGTCACGCTTTCTCTCCTAGAGTGTTGCAGGAGAGAAAGAACAAGCTGATACTCAGGGGTCTTCTGAAGCCAACCTTCGAGGAAGCCTTATCTGGTTCGTCGGCTTCTTTTAAGTCTTCAAAATCCAGATCTGACTCCAAATCAAAAGGTTCAAAAAGGCCTTCTCCGGCACTGGCTGTTGTCTCGGAGCCACCTTCCAAATAAACAAAATCTGCCTCATAGACTCTTCAGTCTTCGTAGACGAAGGAGAGCACCATGGTTTCAGAGTCTGTCACAGGTGCTTCGGTGTTGACTGCTGAACCTTTGGAAATAGTTTACTGCTCAGAGCCTGCCTGTAGAATCCCTACCGGTCTCCTTGCTGATCAAATCTCCAGTGCCTCCTAGGTCAAGATACCCATCTTTATCTTCCTGATCTTCCAGGAGTCTTTCGGAAGAAGATGTGTAGAGGGTAGTACTGAGACTCATGAAGTAGTCTGCTCTGCCTAAAATTTTGTTGGCTCCGTAGCCACTCGAACCAGTTTTGCACTCATCTGTGATTCCTTCTCAGTCATGTTGGCTTTTCGGAGCCGGAATGCTTACCAACGGAGGAACCCTCTGTTCCGGCTCCCCTTGCTGCTGCATTGGAGCAGAGTTCAGCTCCGACCAACGTGTCTAGGGACTGAAGCTTTTCTGTCGGTGCCGATGGGGAGGGTTTGAATCTATCTTCGTCTGTTCCGAGCCTTCTCTGTGCTTCTGCAAGGTTGAGCTCGGACCTTGCGTTTATCTTGGAGCCAATGGCTCGGGCTCTGGTGCCATCCTTTGTCTCTTTGGAGCGGGGAGGGTCGCAGGGAGGTACGTCTCAGGTCATTCACACCAGCATGGACAATGACGGAGTCATATTTGTACTTGCATTGGAGTGACCTGAGTGCTTGTGTTGTGGCATCCTGGCACCCGACAGGCAGTTTAGTGACCTTCTCCTCGTTCAGCTGGGGAGTGGGACGTCAGTGTGTCTGACAATAGTCACCTATTACAAGTATATTAGGTGTGTTTAGCCTTAAGGGCTGTGACTGTGTGGCACACTGACTTTGTGAGCTATGTGGGTATTGTTTCGTGGTAGGGGTTGCTTGCATGTCTGCTTTGGAGGTCTCTGCTGCTTAGGCAGATTTTTATTTAGAGCCTCAGAGTATGTTTTTGTGTTTGGTTTGCTGATACGATATGTCTATGTGAGACTGGATTTGTGGTGTGTGTGTGGTTACCTTCTCCTTCTGACAGGCTCTGTCAGTACTGGGTTGAGAGATCTTAGCCTCCAGTTTGGCTATATAGTTGCATCTGTCACACATATATTTGAGCTTGTTGGGAGGAAGAGAGGGTGGTCTGTATACATAAGGCAGTTGTAACATTCCCTCAAGATTCCCAGATTCACCAGCTGGACTGGAGAGTAAACCTGAAACTGACCTTTGGACATGCCTGAATAATATAGGGAACTACTTATTGACTGACCAGAAAGAAACCAATAGGGAGCAAGTGCTTAAAAGAAGTATAAGAGGATGTAGTGTTTAAGTTTATTAGTGTTTATCTGTGAGATTACTTATACGAGCAAGTGCAGGGCTTTAGAATTAAAATAGAGTGCTTATTTTGAGATTTAGAGCAGTTCTAAGGGAAAAAGTGAAGAGTAGACTTTGTGGAGCCGTGAATACTTTAAACCTGTTTAAGCGGCGCTGCTCTGTGTGCAAGACCACACAAAAAGAGTTGCAGGGTTTTAAGAGAGAGAGATTAAGGAGTTTGGAATTGACCCAAAATGGCCAATAAAACTACAGCTTCTAGGCAGTAACCACTCCTACAGGGACAGGCAGGCTGCTCAGTGTTAATCACTGCCACTGGTGAACACAGAGACTTCCCTTTAGCCCAAGCAAGCACTGGCCTCCAAGAAACTTACAAACAGTTCAGAACAGCAAATCTGTAACTGAACTTTCTTAAATTTCAGAAAGTGGGAAAACAAGATTTTTTTTAAGGTAGCAGAGATACACAAGTAGCAAAATTGTCAGAACAGTGCAATAAATGACCCCACACTTGAGTGCTATGCCAGAGTCAGGTAAAATGCAATTTTAAGAAAACTGGTTTTAATTTAAGTGCAACACAGGAAATGCAGTAAACAGGCTCTAGATGTGTTCTAAATACTGTTTCTAATAGAGATATCAACTTTAGCAAGCCGGAAAGCGCTGAAAAGTAGGTGTTTTCGGAGTCTAGTCTTACCCCTGCCTCCTTACCTCCAGCACCTGTTAAGCATGACCGATATTACAGGGTTCCTGACTCTCATAAATTTATTTTTAAAAACCCTGCTGCAATCCTGGAAACTTATCTCTCAGGGTTTCAAGGCTGTTAACGCTTCCGCTGCAAAAAAAACCCTACCCCTTCAGACAGGGATTCTAGGGCACTGGATAGATGGGGAAAATGGTTTACACATCTGCTACCTTGGCTATAAGGGCCTTAAACTGTCAGTTTCATATGCTCAAATATCGGCAGCATGTCATGGCATTGCTTAAAAAGAAAATGTTAAATTCTGAATGTACAGAAAACAAGGAAATGCAGGATATATTGCATACAGCTGAACAAGTTGGAAAGCATACTCTGCAATGTGGTTTTGATTCTTTAAAGGCCTCCTGCAGGGCCGCAGTTACAGGTTCTGTAATTAGAAGGCATGCTTGGTTAAAGGAACAAAATGTGCCTGATCATGTTAGTTATATTATTGGATGCACCTTTACAGCATGATTCTTTGTTAGGAGTTAAGGCAGAGGAGGTGTTAAAGAAAACGGAGGACAAGGCTAAATCTATCCAAACGGTCAAAGATTTCTTACAACTTCAGCCACCTAGGTTTAGTAGACACTGTCCTGTGTCAGACAGACCTCAAAGGGGCAGACCCAGACACCCTAGAGGCAGATCCCAGACGCAAGGTTCATAACAGGTCAAAGCAATGGGGTGCTTCTACCTCCTAAAGTGGAGAAGACAAATCAGAGCCTTACAGGAAACAGTCCCAATGACTTCCCCCTGCCTGCACCAAGCACTTATTTTCTGACAGCACCCTTGGGGATTAGCAATTTTTTCTCAAAATTGGCACATTATAACCCAGGACTAGTGGATTTTAAATAACGTGTCACAAGGCTATATATGGATATGTGTGTGTGTGTATGTATATGT
>NC_056741.1:247480535-247495823 GCF_019279795.1 Protopterus annectens | reverse complement strand
AACAAGATCTTAACCATAACTTTAAAACTATGCCTACCCCCAAAGCATTTCATGACATTTGAAGTTAGGGGAAGTATAGTTGTGTGTAAATTTTACCATAACTTTACCCACCCTTGCCTTCTATATGCGTCAAGGTATCCATAACACGGCAGAGTCTTCCTCGCCTGTGGTTGACTCATATGTCCGGCATTTACAACAGATAAATGCTACTGAAGGTACGCAAGTTTGTCAGCCCTTGCATCACTCAGTGTAATGGGCCGGTCATAAACGGATCGCCAGGAATAAAGCGGACGTCAGCACCCACCTACCAAAGAATGGAACACCGCTGAACCAGAGACTGGTGGAGTGGGTACTCAGGAGTCAGGTAAGAGAGTCAGCGGAAAGGGAAGGAGGGAGACCATACAGCTGCATAAAGAAGAGAAGGACATCTAAAGTTATGTTAAGATTTTACACAACTATACTATGTCCTTCTAATCACACGATGATGTATCAATAAAGTACAGATGTGAACACTTAACATAAATGTAGAGGTTCGAGTGTATTTACTGTTGCAGTCATCACACTTGGGTTATCTGCCTGCAGGTAGCCCTCAGTCAGCCCGAATACCAGAGTCTTGGGATTTCTGCTTCGGATGCTGTCACCTCTTCCATGACGTCAGGTCGTCAGGGGTACAAACATGCAGTTTCCGACACCAATGCATCAGTTTATCTTGCCCCAGATGTCAGGAGCCCAAAATAGGAAGCAACTACATGGTGTGGAACAAATCCAGCAAAAAGTAAATACCACAGCCATAAAGTACAGTTTTGTACCTACCATAAATGTAGATGTCCGATAGGAATGCATCTGCAGTCCTTACAAATGGGTTGTCCTTGTCGCCAGGCAGCTCCTTCGGGTCGGTCGGATTCCAAAGTCTGGGTCCGCTTCCGCTGGTGTCGCATTCTCTCACCCGACCGATTATAGCTGCAGTTCCTCGGGTATAAAGGCATCAGCCGACGTTTCATTTTCCTCAGTGTTTCTTGCCCCAGATGCCAGGTGCCCTTGGATGGCTACAATTTGGATAAATGCCAATGTTTCCAAAGTAGTAGAGAGCAAACACATAAAATAAGCATGTATGTACATATGCTACAAAACAAATACACTATAATAGATCCCCCCCAAGCTAGCTGAAAGATGGCAAACACCCTAGAGTACCACACAGAGGGAAGGCGGGTGGTAGCCTGACTGCAGATGCATTCTATCGGACATCTACATTTATGGTAGGTACAAAACTGTATCTATGTCCTTCAAGGATGCATCTGCAGTCCTTGGCTACAAATGGGTAGAATACCATTACAGCCAAAACTAGGGAGAGGAGGAAAAAAGAGAGATTATGGTGGTAGTTAGGATCCTTGCAAAACAGCAGTGGCAAAACCCTGCTCGGGATCTATAGAGTATAAAGGTAAATTATAATGCTTGGCAAATGTTATGCACGGAGGTCCAAGTAGCAGCCTCATAATGTCCTTGGTGAAGCCACCCTCGTAAGAAAAGCTGTAGTAGTGGCTGAAAATAGCCCTTTGTGGAGTGAGGCCTGATGTTCTCTGGAGTTTTCTTTCCATGGAAGGAGTAACAAAATCTAATGCAATCGTGGGCATCCGTGGTAGTTCTGCTTAATACATCTGCTAGAATGTTTTCTTTTCCCGGTACAAAAATTGCTTGTAACTGAATGTTGTAGCTCAGAGCCACATTCCATAGGTCCAGTGCCATCCGCATAGAGGGTATGAATGTGTGCCTCCCTGTTTGTTGATGTACCACATAACTGTGGTGTTGTCTGTCCTTATCATCAACTGTCCTTCTTGGAGGAATGGCCTGAATGTCTGGATTGCCAATTTTACTGCCAGCATTTCCTTTAGATTTTGTGCAAAAGCAGCTGATCTTGAGTTCATAAGCCTTGTATGCACTTGTCCAGCATGTGGGCCCCCAACCGAGGTCTGAGGCGTCCCAAGTGATGGTATTTCGCTTCGATGAATGCTTTCGTAGAAGGGCAAACCTGTGTTTATCGATTGACAGGCCTGAGCCCACCATGCAGGTGAACTCTTGCTTCAGGCATGGTATTAGTGGAATTCGGGTTTCTAGGCTGTGTTTGTAAGTTGAGACCATACAAATTCTTCAGGGTACCACTCTGTAGCCTCTCTTACATGCAGTCTGCATGAGGGACCAGAATTTTGCAGGATGCCATGAAGCCCAGGCTTGCAGTACTTTTCTTGCTGTTAGATGGTTCTGCTTTGTTAATGGCAAGAAGTAGAGAGGAAGTTGTTCTTGTTTTTCTACAGTTAGGAATGCTATCTGCTTTGATGTGTCCAGCTCTACCTAAAAAGGTTATTCTTTGGGATGGTATCAGCCTTGACTTTTTTATATTGGACTGTATATCCCAGGGCTTGCAGCAAGTAAATGACCTCTTTGTAAGTCTTCTGTTAGCTTGTTTTTGTTGTCCGGCTTGTGTATCAGGCAATGTCTGTCCAGGTAGGGATAAATTTGGATTCCCAGTTCGAAGTCTGCAATGGCTATTACTGATGCCAGGCATTTCGCGGAACACTCTGGGCTTAGGATAGATAAGCCAAAGGGCAATGCTGAGAATTGATAATGCTCTGATCCTGCAAGAAATCTGAGGTATCTTCTGCAATTTGGTCGTATGAGGGGACGTGAAGGTATGCCTCCTTGAGATCTAGAGTTACCAGCCAAGACCTCTTGCCCAGCATAGGGAAGAAGCTGCTGTAGAGTCAGCATTTTGAATTTTGGAACAATGAGGAATGTGTTTAAAAGCGGACAGGCTCGAGAATAGGCCTCCCTATTTTTTCTCTTTTCTTGGTACCAGGAAGAGTCTGGAGTAAAAATACCTTTCCTTGTTCCATAGATGGTACCCTTTCCACAGCTCTCATTCTTACTAATTGAGCTATTTGTTTTAGAAGCTTCTATCTTTTTGATTTGGTGATAGGTTTGGCATTCCTCTTTTTCCTGGTAGAGTATGGAAATGAAACCTGTAACCATGGTCCTTATAAATTTTAAAAATCCAAATTTGTCCTTTGTGATGTAATGCCAGTTCTTGAAAATAAGGCTAGCTCACTTCCTTCTAATGGTGCTGGGTTAGCTGTTCCCTGGTAGGCGGTGCCAGAGCCAAGCTCACTGTGATTGTCCTGTTGCAGTGGTAGTGGCTGTGGGTTCAGCCTCGCTGGTTGTTGTCCTGCCACTGGCGCTGCTGTAGGCACCCCTTGGATTGATTTCTGCCTCTTGAATGCCTATTCCTGCCTCTCTGTGCTTTAGAGGAGTCTGGAAAGGACCAATTTTTGAGGCCAGTTCCTGCTAAACCTTTGGAGGTTGGACCTGTAAGAAGTCTTTCACTGTTTGTACAGATTTTGCCTTCTCTTCCATTTTCTTCTGGTACCTGCTGTGCAGGAGAACCAAATAAATTGACCTTGTCCATGGGATCATCTAATAGTTTTGATTTGACATGGTCCGGCAAGGCCTGTTCTTTCAACCATGCATGCCTTCTGGTAACTGTGCCAGTCATGGCTGATCTAAAGGAAGCCTCCAGTGCATCATAGCCTTGATTTTAAAGAATGGTTACTAACTTGCTGAATGTTATGCACCATTTCCAGAACATATTTTATCTAAAGATTCATCAGAGGACAGTTTCTTAGTTAACTGATCAAGCATAAACTCCTGATATTGGATCATAAGTGAAATTGACAGTTCAAGGCCCTAGCTGACAGAGCAGCAGAGGTGTACACTTTTTACCCCATCTCTAAGGACCTGGATTCCCTTTCAGAGGGGAGGGATTTTAGCAGAGGTAGATGCTACTGCCTTACGCCCTGGGAGATAGTCTGGATCTGCAAAGGAGCCTTGTATAAATGGTGATGTGTGTCCCGGACCCTGTAGAACCTATCGGGCTTAGCAGGGCTGGAGGTAAAGAATCAGGAGCAGTACAAGCATCATTAAATGCATCATCTACAACAGAAAGAACTGGAGGTATAGCTAAAGGCCTATGTTGTGGTAAATGCAAGAAGGTCCTAAGCTCTTTCCTGGAGTCTGAGAAATCTTGGCCCCTGCCACTGAAATTGTTCCCTCATGGCATGTAAGGTTTCAAAGGAAAATTCCTCAGGTGGAGAGGCAGAAGGGATCGACTCTTCAGCATCAGAGTCTCGTAAGGAGAATAAGGAGCCTCTGAGGGTCTGTATTGTCTGAATCATCAGAGGAATCATCCGTGGACACTGGCTCAGGGCTCTGCTCTAGGTCTCTTCTCTGAGGTGGATGAGAGGCCCTGTCTGGATGAGGTTGGGAACCCTTATTAAAGAAATGAGATCCTCTGCCAGAGAAAGCATATGGGAACTGGAGCTGGGCCTGTGAGAGGGGGCTTAACAGGCACAGTCTTAGTAGCTTTAGCCCTGGCAAAAGCCTTAATGTGGACATGGCTGCAGGAGGCCTAGCAGCTCCACGCAGGGGTTGATGTATCCAGGAATAGTGTCCGATAATTCCTGAGAAACCACAACAGCAGGTTGGATTTCAGAAGCCCGATTCTACCAGGTTAGAAGAGGCCTCGCAGAAGGCATGGTTTCGCTGAAGAAAGAACCGCTTGGTTCGGTTTCAGCCAAAACCGAGACACTCGCTGTTTGTTTAATCTGCGTTTCGTCGAAACCGCTGACCGCGAAAGTGTCGGTCCTTTCTTTATGCTTTTGGTAATTTGTGTAGTCGGAGGATCCACGGCATAATATAAGCAAAATCAGAGCCGAAAAACTGCTCAGCAACTCCGACCGACGCCTAAGGTCTGGTCGTTAAAGAAGCACAGGCTAGACAAGCTGCTACGCCGTGGTCTGGGCCTAAACAAGGTAAGCAGTAAGAGGGAAATCTTTATGAGGTATTTGTTTCCCACAAGTTAAACAGTTATTCACTTTTTCTGACATCGGGCTGAGGCAAGAAAGAGTCCCAACGGGTACTTAGCTTTTAGAAGTCTTCAAGTAGTATTCGGTAGTAGTAATCTCTGGATCTGACCGACCGCACTTGCGAACAGCTTCTGGGCAGGCCACGCCGCAAGAAAGACTGAGGAAAATGGCGCCGGCTGATGCCTTTATACCCGAAGAACTGCAGCTATGACGCCGGGTGAAGTGCGAAGTGACACCAAGCCCGGACCCAGACTTCCGAATCCGCCGACAAGGGCTGCCTGACGACAGGACAACCCATTTGTAAGGACTGCAGATGCATCCTTGAAGGACATCATATGGCCAAAAAGCGTAAAGGTAGAAAGCATACAGAAGTCAGGGGGCTGAAGGGAGAACTAGGACTTACACTGACATTCCTAACATCTATATTTATGGTAAGTGTACACAAAGTACAGTTGTGTACACTTGCCATAAATGTAGATGTTCGAGTATTCACTGCAGTCAACACATTTGGGTAATCTGGCCTTCAGTCGGCCTGAATTCCACAGTCTTGGGTCCTGCGTCGGTTGCTGTCTCCTCTTCCATGACATCAGGTCTTCAGGGGTATAAAAGAAGCAGCCAACGCCATTTTCTTTAGTTTTTCTTGCCCAGATGTCAGTGCCCCAAAAAGGTAGCAAATTTATATATATATATATATATATATATATATATATATATATATATATATATATATATATATACACACACACACACACACTATATATATATAAATATATATATACATACATACATGCATCAATACAAACTTTACCTTCATCTACAAGCAAATGCACCACATAGGTTGTAGAAGATAGAGAAGGAAAGATAAACCCAGAATGAAAGGGGTGGAAATTAGAAGTGGGCGAACTGGACTGCAACAGTGAATACACTTGAATATCTACATTTATGGTAAGTGTACACAACTGTACTATGTTCTTCGTGTTTTACTGTTGCAGCCATCACATTTGGGTAGAATCCCAACACTATGGATGGGAGGCTGGAGCTAAACAGCATTACGTGCGGCTATAAGGCCCTGCAGAACTGCAGTGGCAATGCCTGCCCTGGACTTAGAGAGGCAAATGATAATGCTTTGTAAAGGTGTGTACAGAACTCAAAGTAGCAGCCTCTAGAATGTCTTTGGTTGGTACTCCTCTGAGAAAGGCTGCTGATGTAGCAGCAGCTCTGGTGGAATGAGACCTAATGACCTTGGGCACAGGAATGCAGTGGTTTATCCACTTTGAAATCGCCTTTCCTTCTGATCCTGCAGCATATGTCACTAGTAATTGCTCAGTTTTTCTTAGAGCTTTAGTTCTGCTCAAGTAGAATCTTAGCTGTCTGTGTATGTCCAAGGAATGCAGAATTCTCTCCCCTTTGTTCTGCGGATTTGGATAAAAGGTTGGCAGATGAATAGTTTGGTTAAGAGCCACACTGGAAACCATCTTAGGCATAAATGAAGGATTGGTCCTCAGAGACACCCTGTCTGGGTAAAATATGATTAAAGGCTCCAGAGCCATGAGGGCCTGTAGCTCTGAGACTCTTCTTGCTGAAGTAATTGCTAGGAGCAGAGCTGTTTTCCATGATAAGAACTTTATATCTGCAGTAGCAGCTGGTTCAAATGGAGGCAGGGTGAGCTTTTCCAACACATGACTGACTTCCCATGCAGGTAGTGGTGATGATCTGGGAGGCCTTAAATTTTTGGCTCCTCTAAGATACTGCTTTAGTAAAGGATGAGAAAAGATTGGTGGCTCTGTATTGTAATGAGCCGAAAAGTACAGTTTTGTACCTACCATAAATGTAGATGTCCGAATTGGATAGCATCTGCAGTCATAACAAATGGGTTGTCCTGTCGTCAGGCAGCCCTTCGGTCGGCCGGATTCCAAAGTCTGGGTCCGGCCAGCGCTGATGTCAAGCATTTCACTCCGATCGCCGGTCTTCTGGTGGTTCGGCATAAAGGCATCAGCCGACGCCATTTTCCTCAGTGTTTCTGCCCCAGATGCCAGCGTCTCCTCTTGGGAAGCTAAACTTTGGATAAATGCGAATGTTTACAAAAGAAGTAGAAAGCAAACACAGAAACTGAGCATGTGTGTACATATATACAAAACAAATACGACCATAACAGACTTCAGCTAGCTATTAGGAGGGTAAATACCCTAGGAATACCACACAGAGGGGAAGGAGGGTGGAGATGGCCTTCGACTGTAGATGTTATCCAGTTCGATACATCTACATTTATGGTAGGTACAAACTGTACTATGTCCTTCATGGATGCATCTGCAGTCATAACAAATGGGTAGAATACCATAGCCAACTAGGGGTGGAGGAAGAAAAATTATGGTAGTTAGGATCCTTGCAGTACAGCAGTGGCAAACCCCTGCTCGGGATCTAGAGTATAGAGGTAAATTATAATGCTTGGCAAATGTATGCACGGAGGTCCAAGTAGCCGCCCCCTAATAATGTCCTTGGTTGCCACCCTCAGAAGAAAGCTGTGGTAGTGGCTGTAGCCCTTGTAGAATGAGGTCTATGTCTCCAGGAATTGGTTTTCCATGGTAGAGTAACAGAATCTCATGCAATTTCCTATCCATTTGAGATTGTCTGTTTGGAAATTGCTTTTCCTTCCCTTCCTCTAAAGTTGCATAGGCTACCTAAAAGCTGGTCAGTTTTTCTGTTACCTTTGGTTCTGTCCAGGTAGTAGCTGCGAACTGCCTATGTACATCCAAGGTATGCAGGTAGTCTTTCTCCACTGTTCTGTGGATTGGGAACAGTAGACAGGTAGGTGGATTGCCTGGTTTAAAGACACTCTGGATACCACCTTAGGCATAAAATGTAGGGATTAGTTCTCATGTGACACCCTATCTTGATGGAAGATTAGGGAAGGGCCTGCACTGCCATTAAGGGCTCCTGTAGTTCCCAAAACCCTCCTTGCTGAAGTAATTGCCAGTAGGAAAGCAGTTTTCCATGATAGGTGTTGCAGATCTGCTGTTGCTGCTGGTTCAAACGAGGGAGGTCAACTTTTCTAGCACAAAGTTCAAGTCCCATGCTGGTAATGGTGGTTTCCTAGGAGGTTGTACATTCTTGATCCCTCTGAGTGAACCGCTGTGCCTGAGTAGAGGATGCTTAAAAGACAGGTGGATCAAGCTGTATTCTGTTGAAATAGCTGATGGCTGTATCTTGGAAATAGGACAAGGGCCTGTATGTAGAAGCTCTGCCAAGTACTCCAGGATGTTAGCAATATCTATGTTTGACTTTATCTTTTCCTCTTTCAGTACTCCAAAATGACAAACCTTTCCATTTTCCTGCATAGTTCCTTCTTGTTGAAGGTCTGGCGGGCTTCCATATGATACAATGTCTTTAACCCTTTGGGATAGGTCTGGGCTAGTTGCTGCTATGTGATGTTCCAGGCAGTCAGTTGCAAGGTTTTAGGTTTGATGCATGATGTTGTAGTTGTTTTGAGTTAACATCAAAGGCATCAGAGGTATTGGACCAACATTCTCCCCTAGACATGCTCCTCAAAAGCAATGGGTACCAGTGTTGTCTTGGCCAATTCGGAGCTATCAGGATTATCCTTGGACGCTCCTCTTTGATTTTCAGTAGTACGCAGCATCAAGTGGGAAGAGGTGGAATGCATATGCTGTCAGGCCTTCCAACTGAAGGATAGAGAGTCCACCTTCCATGCAAGTGGTGTGGTGGTATGTCCTTGTGCAGAATTTTTGAGCTGATGATTGGAGTGGGGATGCCAATAGGTCTATTTGTGGCATTCCCATTTCTCTGTGATGGCCTTGAAGATGTCCAAGTGTAGCATCCATTCGTGAGTATCCGAGGTGGTTCTTGCTTAACATGTCTGCTAGGGTGTTCTTTCCCGCACAAATATTGCCTGTAACTGGATGTTGTAGCTCAGAGCCAGATTCCAGAGGTCCAAAGTCATTCTGCATAGGGGGTAAGAATGAGCCTGCCCTGTTTGTTGATGTACCAAATTGCCATGACTGTGGTGTTGTCTGTCCCCAGTATCATTAAATGGCCTTCTTTGAGGAGTGGTCTGAATTTCTGGATTGCTAGTTTTACTCGCCAGCATTTCTTTTTGGTTTATGTGCAGATGCAGCTGGTCTTGAGTCCACAATCCTTGTATGCATTTGTCCAACATGGCGCCTCTCAGCCTAGGTCTGAGGCGTCTGCTTGTGATGGTTTGGCTTGCTTGAAAGTTGTGGAAAGGTAAGCCTGGGTTTGACCTGGCATGCTTGAGCCCACCATAGGAACTCCTGTTTTAGGCATGGGATTAGTGGGATTTCTCGTTTCTAAGCTGTGCCTGTGTTGAGGACCATAAATTCTTAGGTACCACTGTAGCTTTCTCTTGTTATGCAGTCTGGCATGTGGGGACCAAGATTATGATGGTGCCAGCGAAGCCCAAGGCCTGCAGCATACTTTCTTGCTAAGTTAGTTTGTTCCGCTTTTGTTAATGCTAAGAAGCAAAAGAGGGAGTTCTTTTGTTTTTCTGCAGTTAGAATGCCATTTGTTTTACTTTGTGTCCAATTCCACACCCAAGAATGTCGTTCTTGTTTGGGATGGTATCAGCCTTGACTTTTGTAAATTGACTGTGTATCCCAAGGCTTGTAGTAAGCAAAATGACCCTTTGTAAATCTGTTGTCAGTTTGCTTTTTGTTGTCCTACTTGTAACAGGCAGTCAGTCCAAGTATGGATAAATTTGATTCTGTAGTCTCAGGCCTGCAGTGTAGCTTACTGATGCCAGGCATTTGTGAATACTCTGAGCTTAGTAGATAAGCCAAAGGGCAATGCTGAGAATTGATAATGCTCTGATCCTGCAAGAAATCTGAGGTATCTTCTGCAATTTGGTCAGTATGGGGACGCAGGTATGCCTCCTTGAGATCTAGAGTTACCAGCCAACACTCCTTGCCCAGCATGCTGGAAGAAGTTGCTGTAGGGTCAGCATTTTGAATTTTGGGACAATCATGTATGTGTTTAAGATTTGACAGGTCGAGAATAGGTCTCCAACTTTTCTTTTCTTGGTACTAGGAAGAGCCCGAGTAGAACTTTTCCCTGTTCTGTTATTGGTACTTTCCACAGCTCTCATCTGCTAATTCTGCTATCTGCTTTAGATCTTCTGTTTTTTGATTTTGAGGTAGCTTGGCATTCCTCTTCTTTTACTGGTAATGTGTGGAAGTGAACCTGTAGCCTTGGTCTATGGTTTGTAAAAATCCACTTGTCTTTTGTGATATAGTGCCAATTTTTCTAAAATAAGGCTAACTTCTTCCTTCCTAAAGGTGGCTGCTATTTGCTCCCTGGTAGGCGTGTGTCAGAGCCAAGTCACTGTGATTGTCCTGTTGTAGTGGCAGTGGTTGTGTCTGTGCCTCGGTTATTGCCTTGCCACTGTCAGTCCTCTGTAGGCACCACCTCTGGATTGATTTCTGCCTCTAGAGCTGCAACATATTCCTGCCTCTTGGGATTTTTGAGGAGTCTGAAAGGACCAATTTTGGCAGGCCAGTTCCTGCTAAACCATGGGGTTGAACCTGTAAGAAATCTTTAACTGTTTGTACAGATTTTGCCTTCTTCCATTTTCTTCATTACTTGCTTGAGCAGGTGTACCAAATAGACTGGCCTTATCCATAGGACAGCATCTAACAGCTTTGCTTTAACATGATCCGGTAAGACCTGTTCTTTTTCAACCATGGCATGCCTCTCTCTTATCACTGCAGGTTGCAAAGCCAGTCATGGCTGATCCTACAATGAAGCCTCCAGTGCATCATAGCCACATTTTTAAAGAATGGTTACTTCAACCTGTTGGATGTTATTCACCATTTCTAATACATATTTCTTATCTAAGGAGTCATCAGAGGACAGCTTTTTGTTAACTGATCAAGCATAAACTTTGGTATTGGATCATATGAAACTGATAGTTTAAAGCTTCTCGCTGAGAGAGTAGCAGAGGTAAATCTTTTTCCCCCATCTCTAAGGAGCCTGGATTCCCTTTCAGAAGGAATAGGGTTTTTGCTGAGGTTAAGTGCTACTGCCTTAGGCCCCTGGGATATAGTTTCAGGATCTGCAAAGTGGGCCTTGTATATGTGGTGATGAGTGTCTGGGCACCCTGTAAAATCTATCTGGTTTGGCAGGTGCTGGAGGTAAAGAATCAGGAGCAGTGCAAACATCATTAATGCATCATCCACAAACAGGCAGTACAGGAGGTATAGCTAAGGGCCTAAGTGTTGTGGTGTAAGTGCAGAAAAGTCCTAAGCCTTTTTCTGGAATCTGAGAAATCTTGTCCCCTGCCATTGGAATTGTTCTCTCATGGCATGTAAGGTTTCCCAAAGGAAAATTCCTCTGGTGGAGAGGCAGCTGGAATGGATTTCAGCATCGGAGTCTTCATACGGTAGAAAAGGAGCCTCTGGCTGGTCTGTAATGTCTGGAGTCATCCGCAGAATCATCAGGAGGACACTCGGGCGCCGCGGGGCTCTGCCTAGGTCTCTCTTTCTCTGGGGGCTGAGGAGGCCCTGTCTGGGTGACCGATTGGATCCTCTAATTAAGGATATTAAATCCTCTGCCAGAGTAAGCATTTGTGAACTTGAAGTGGCCTGCAGTGAGGTGTGTGGGGCTTAACAGGCACTGATTTAACAGGATTTGGCTGCTTTAGCCCTGGCAAAGGCCTTAATAGACACATGTGGCTGCAGGAGGCCTAGCAGCACCACGGTTGCAGAGACATCCAAAGTGGATGGTATGTCTGATTAAATCACCAGGAACCACAATTGTAGGGCAAAATTTCTGAGGCCGATTCAACTAAGGTAGCAGGAGCCTCAGTAGCTAGTCGATCTCGGCTGAAGATTGACTGCGGGTATTTCGTTTCGCCGGAATGAGACACATCGCTGGCTTAACTATGGTTTCTGCCAAAACCGCCGGACCGCTGAAAGTGCTCGGTCTTTTCGCATTTTTAACACTTTTGGAAGTCGTGGAGGATCCGGAGCGCATAATGTATGCAAAATCTGAGCCGAAAAACTGTTCAGCGCGAACCCCGACCGGACATCTGTTATTACGGGTTTAGACAGGAAGCACAGGCCGAACAGGCTGCTGGCACGTCGTGGTCTGGGCCTGCGCAAGGCAGGCAATAAGAGTGGAAATCTTTATGAGGTATTTGTTTCCCCACAAGTTGCAAAACAGTGCTATTGGACTTTTTCTGACATCGGCTGAGGCAAGAAAAGAGTCCCCAACGGGTACTTAGCTTTTAGAAGTTCTCGGCGCAGTATTCGTAGTAGTAATCTCCTGGATCTGACCGACCGGGCACTTCGCGAACAGCTTCTGCTTCGGTGCCACGCGGGCAAGAAAAGACTGAGTGAAATGGCGTCAGCTGATGCCTTTATACCAAGACCAGCAGAGATGACCGCCGTAAGTAGAAGTGCGCGACTATCAGCCGGCTTTGACCCAGGACTTTGGAATCAAGCCGATCAAGGGGCTGCCTGACGACAGGACAACCCATTTGTTATGACTGCAGATGCATCCATGAAGGACATTGGCAGAGGCATGGATTTTAATTGATGAGAAGGATGGGCTTTTGTCAAGCATCTCAGTCAAGTATTGTAATATCTGAGGAATATTTGGTTCTGCTGTATCAGTTCCCTGTGCTTGATTCCAAGCCCATAATCTCTTCCATTTACCAGCATAAGATTTTATAGTACTTGGCCTTCTGGCTTCCAAAATGACATCCATTACAGCTTTACTGAGAAGTGGTGTTTGCATAACTAAGGCTACGATCCGGCCATGCTGCCAGGTTCAGTGTTTGGAGTTGATTTGTTCGCAAGATCCCATTGTTTTGCTGGGACAGTAGTTGAGGCCCTTTGGAGGTAAGGTCCAAGCTGGCATTGAGACAAGTTCCTTAGGAATGGGCACCAGTATTGGCAGGTCTCAGTCATCTCTGGTCATTCGCCTGACTTTTAGTAGGACCCTGGGAAGAAGAGGCAGAGGAGGAAAGGCATAAACTGATAGGTTTGTCCAGCTGAATGATAGCGTGTCCACTTTCCAGAATGATAGCGCGTCCACTTTCCATGCTTGTCTGTGATAAGTCCTTGTGCAGAATCTTTTCAGTTGATAATTTTGAGGGGAGGCAAATAGATCCATGTCCGGCTCCCATTTTTTTTGTTATCATGCTGGAAGACTTGGTGATCTAGTTTCCACTCATGACAGTCCATAAGGTTCCTGCTTAAATCATCTGCCAGAGTATTTTGTTTTCCTGGCAGAAATTGAGCTTGAAGATGTATTTGGTAAGTCAAAACTGTGTCCCACAGTGCCATGGCTAACTCTGCAAAGGGGGTATGAGTGCGTGCCCCCGCTTATGTTTATATAGGCAATACCACATAACTCTGGTGTTGTCCGCCTTTATCAGTAGCTGTCCTGGATAAAAGTAAGTCCTGAAGGCTGTCAGGCATTTTGGAACAACAAGCATCTATTTTCTTCTTTGGTTGATATGTAGATGCATTTGCTTTTGGGGGTCCATATGCCCTGAATGCATCTTTCCCACCAGGTGTGGGCCTCCATGCATAATCTGATGAGAGTCTGTTGTTAAGGTTTGGCTGGCAGGGGGTAGAGTGAAGGGGCCGCCTTAAGTGTTTTGGGTGACATGCCTTGCCCACCATAGAAACTCCTGCTGTAGGCGGCAGCGACTAGAGGAATCATTGTTTCAGACTGTATAATGTTGACTCCCATAAACGCTTTTTAGGTACCATTGACGTTTCCTCATATGTGCAGTTCCTGTATATGGAATCAGTAGGATGGTGGACGCTGCGAAGCTTCCAAAACCTGCAGAGTTTGTCTTGGTAGATAACTGCTTTGTTGCCATCAGTTTGACATAAGAAGTCAGTTGATTTTGTTTGTCTGGCTATGGAGTGGTGCTTTCATCTGGGCAGTTGAATCAAGTTTGCACCCAGAATGTTATCTTTGAGAGGGTACCAGTTGTGATTTCTTTTCGCTTATTGGTGTACCTTAGGGTATGTTAGAGTGTCTTTTTCACAAACGCTTGTGTGTTGAAGAAGAATGTCCTTGTTCTCAAGCTGAATAAGGCAGTAGTCATCCAAGTAAGGATATATTTGTATACTACTTTGTCTGGCAAAAGCAATACCGGGTGCCAGGCACTTGTAAAAGACCCCTGGGCGAGTAGATGCTTGCGCAGTGCAGAGAATTGGTAATGCATTAAGCCAGCCTTGAACGGTGGAGGGGTATCTTCTGCACATTCCTTATTGGGACATGGTGTGTTGCTCTTTAGGCCCAATGTCAACAGCCAAGCATCCTTTTGCTCAGCATGGCAGAAAGCTGCTGCAAAGTCAGCATTCCAACTTTTGAATGTCCAGGTATGTTCAAAATTGATAAATCCAGTACTGGCTGCCACCTTGTCCTTTCTGAGTAAAAACCTTCTGTCTTTTTTCCTGTTCTGCATTGGCTGAATGGCCTTATATCCATGAGGATGAATTCGTTTCGGTGCTCTCTGCCTCCATTGATGTTTTGGCAGATCCGCCAACTGCTGCCATTGGCAGAGCAGGAAATGAATCTGTATCCTGAGATACTAGCACCCACTATTCAAGTTATTCTTCTGCCAATTTTGAGCAAAGTGCCACTTTTCCTAAGGTGCTGCCAAAAGGCAAGTGTATGGCTAAGGCAGAAGGAAGCTGGCTGGGACTGCTTTCAGGATTGCACTTATCTCCTCCCAGATTTGGAGGCAGAAGCACCCCATTGTTGACCAAGAACCTTGTGCCTGTTATCTGGAACCCTTATGAATCTTGGATTCGCCTTTGAGCTCTGTCGTGATATAGGAAAGGACCAATTCTTGTAGGCCAGTGTCTACTGAATCTTGTGGCTGCACTGGTAAGAAGTCTTTTACAGTTTGCATAGACTTTCCTCAGCTTGTTCTCCATTTTCTTTTAAAAACCTCTTCTTCTTACAACCAGACAGAGGTTGGGCGCTGTAAAGGTACATCCAGTAATTTAGCTTAACATGACTAGCAAATTTTGCCTTTTAGCCAGGCATGCCTGAATCACAGATCTAGTAACTGCGCTCCTGCAGGAGGCCTCTAAAGAATCAAACCACATTGCAAAGTACATGCTTTCCAACTTGTCTATAGCTGCATGCAATAATTCTGCACTTTATTTTCTGCACATTCCAGAAATCAAATATAATTTTTGCTGTTCTGGTAATCCCACAATACGATGTTGATACTTGAGCATATGAAATAAGGCAGTTTGTCCCAGTTGCCAAAGTTGCAGATGATAAACCTCTTTCCCCATCTATCCAGTGCCCTTGAATCCTCTGTCAGAGGGGTAGAAATTTTTGCCACTGAGGCCTTTAATTCCTTTGG